>NW_019257930.1:0-30949 GCF_002742605.1 Olea europaea var. sylvestris
GGCCCATAAGGACTTTTTTAAAATGTAGCCACTTCGTCATGGCATATGAGGGATTTTGGCCATTTTTTGAAAAAATTAGCACTTGCATAATTTGAGCGCTTGGATTGTCGGCGTTCGAAGAATTGAGCGTAACTATTGAAAACTGCGTCCGTTTTGGGCACATAAGTACTTTTCATAAATGTAACGACCGTTTTGGGTTGAACTCACGACTTCATCGTGACGTACGAGGGATTTCGGCCATTTTTCGAAAGAATGAGCACTTGCATATTTGGAACGCTTGGAGAGTCGGCGTACGAAGAATTGAGCGTAACTTTTGCACACGGTGTCAGTTTTGGGCCCATAAGTACTTTTTGGAAATGTAGCGACCGTTTTGAATGGAACTCACCACTTCATCATGACGTAAGAGGGATTTTGGCCATTTTTCGAAAGAATTAGCACTTGCATAATTGGAGCGCTTGGATTGTCGGCATTTGAAGAGTTGAGCGTAACTATTGAAAACTGCGTCCGTTTTGGGCACGTAAGTACTATTCAGAAATGTAACGACCGTTTTGGGTTGAACTCAAGACTTCATCGTAACGTACTAGGGATTTCGGCCATTTTTCGAAAGAATGAGCACTTTCATATTTGGAACGCTTGGAGAGTCGGCGTACGAAGAATTGAGCGTAACTTTTGCACACAGTGTCCGTTTCAGGCCCATAAGTACTTTTTGGAAATGTAGCGATCGTTTTAGATTGAACTCAGGACTTCGTCATGACGTATGAGGGATTTCGGCCATTTTTCTTAATAATGAGCACTTGCATATTTAGAGCGCTTGGATTGTCGGCGTTCGAAGAATTGAGCATAACTTATGCAAACAGTGTCCGTTTTGGGCCCATAAGTACTTTTTGGAAATGTAGCGATCGTTTTGGATTGAACTCAAGACATCATCATGACGTACAAGGGTTTTTTGCCATTTTTCGAAAGAATGAGCACTTCCATATTTGGAACGCTTGGAGAGTCGGCGTACGAAGAATTGAGCGTAATTTTTGCACACGGTGCCCGTTTTCGGTCCATAAGTACTTTTTGGAAATGTAGCGACCGTTTTGGATTGAACTCACCACTTCGTCATGACGTATGAGGGATTTTGGCCATATTTGGAAATAATTAGCACTTGCATAATTGGAGCGCTTGGATTGTCGGTGTTCGAAGAATTGAGCGTAACTATTGAAAACTGCGTCCGTTTTGGGCACATAAGTACTTTTCAGAAATGTAACGATCGTTTTGGGTTGAACTCACGACTTCATCATGACGTATGAGGGATTTCGGCCATTTTTCGAAAGAATGAGCACTTGCATATTTGGAACGCTTGGAGAGTCGGTGTACGAAGAATTGAGCGTAACTTTTGCACACGGTGTCCGTTTTCGGCCCATAAGTACTTTTTGAAAATGAAGCGATCGTTTTGGATGGAACTCACCACTTCATTGTGACGTATGTGGGATTTTGGCCTTTTTTGGAAAAAATTAGCACTTGTATAATTTGAGCGCTTGGATTGTCGGCGTTCGAAGAATTGAGCGTGACTATTGAAAGCTGCGTCCGCTTTGGGCACATAAGTACTTTTCAAAAATATAACGACCGTTTTGGATTGAACTCTAGACTTCATCACGACATACGAGGGATTTCGGCTTTTTTTCAAAAGAATGAGCACTTGCATATATGGAACGTTTGGAGAGTCGGCGTAAGAAGAATTGAGCGTAACTTTTGCACACGGTGTTCGTTTTGGCCAAATAAGTACTTTTTTGAAATGTAGCGATCGTTTTAAATTGAACTCATGACTTCATCGTGACGTACGAGGGATTTCGACCATTTTTTGGAAGAATGAGCACTTGCGTATTTGGAACGCTTGGAGAGTCGGTGTACGAAGAATTGAGCGTAACTTTTGCACACGGTGTCCGTTTTGGGCCCATAAGTACTTTTTGGAAATGTAGCAATCGTTTTGGATTGAACTCACGACTTCATCGTGGCGTATGAGGGATTTCGGCCATTTTTCAAAAGAATGAGCAGTTGCATATTTGGAACGCTTGGAGAGTCGGCGTACGAAGAATTCAGCGTAATTTTTGCTCCCGGTGCCCGTTTTCGGCCCATAAGTACTTTTTGGAAATGTAGCAATCGTTTTGGATTGAACTCACGACTTCATCGTGGCGTATGAGGGATTTCGGCCATTTTTCAAAAGAATGAGCAGTTGCATATTTGGAACGCTTGGAGAGTCGGCGTACGAAGAATTCAGCGTAATTTTTGCTCCCGGTGCCCGTTTTCGGCCCATAAGTACTTTTTGGAAATGTAGCAATCGTTTTGGATTGAACTCACGACTTCATCGTGGCGTATGAGGGATTTCGGCCATTTTTCAAAAGAATGAGCAGTTGCATATTTGGAACGCTTGGAGAGTCGGCGTACGAAGAATTCAGCGTAATTTTTGCTCCCGGTGCCCGTTTTCGGCCCATAAGTACTTTTTGGAAATGTAGCGATCGTTTTAGATTGAACTCAGGACTTCGTCATGACGTATGAGGGATTTCGGCCATTTTTCGAAATAATGAGCACTTGCATATTTAGAGCGCTTGGATTGTCGGCGTTCGAAGAATTGAGCATAACTATTGAAAACTGCGTCCGTTTTGGGCACGTAAGTACTTTTCAGAAATGTAACGACCGTTTTGGGTTGAACTCAAGACTTCATCGTGACGTACGAGGGATTTTGGCCATTTTTCGAAAGAATGAGCACTTTCATATTTGGAACGCTTGGAGAGTCGAGGTATGAAGAATTGAACGTCACTTTTGCACACGGTGTCCGTTTCAGGCCCATAAGTACTTTTTGGAAATGTAGCGATCGTTTTAGATTGAACTCAGGACTTCGTCATGACGTATGAGGGATTTCGGCCATTTTTCGAAATAATGATCACTTGCATATTTAGAGCGCTTGGATTGTCGGCGTTCGAAGAATTGAGCATAACTTATGCAAACGGTGTCCGTTTTGGGCCCATAATTACTTTTTGGAAATGTAGCGATCATTTTGGATTGAACTCAGGACATCATCATGACGTACAAGGGTTTTTTGCCATTTTTCGAAAGAATGAGGACTTCCATATTTGGAACGCTTGGAGAGTCGGCGTACGAAGAATTGAGCGTAATTTTTGCCCACGGTGCCCGTTTTCGATCCATAAGTACTTTTTGGAAATGTAGAGACCATTTTGGATTGAACTCACCACTTCGTCATGACGTATGAGGGATTTTGGCCATTTTTTGAAAAAATTAGCACTTCCATAATTTGAGCGCTTGGATTGTCGGCGTTCGAAGAATTGAGCGTAACTATTGAAAGCTGCGCCCGCTTTGGGCACATAAGTACTTTTCAAAAATATAGCGACCGTTTTGGATTGAACTCACAACTTCATCACGACATACGAGGGATTTCGGCCATTTTTCAAAAGAATGAGCACTTGCATATATGGAACGCTTGGAGAGTCGGCGTACGAAGAATTGAGCGTAACTTTTCCACACGGTGTTCATTTTGGCCCAATAAGTACTTTTTGGGAATGTAGCGATCGTTTTAGATTGAACTCACGACTTCATCATGACGTACGAGGGATTTCGACCATTTTTTGGAAGAATGAGCACTTGCATATTTGGAACGCTTGGAGAGTCCGTGTACGAAGAATTGAGCGTAACTTTTGCACACGGCGTCCGTTTTGGGCCCATGAGTACTTTTTGGAAATGTAGCAATCATTTTGGATTGAACTCACGACTTCATCGTGACGTACGAGAGATTTCGGCCATTTTTCAAAAGAATGAGTTGGAACGCTTGGAGAGTAGGCGTACGAAGAATTGAGCGTAATTTTTGCACATGGTGCCCGTTTTCGGCCCATAAGTACTTTTGGAAATGTAGCGACCGTTTTGGATTGAACTCAACACTTCATCATGACGTATGAGGGATTTTGGCCATTTTTCGAAATAATTAGCACTGGCATAATTGGAGCGCTTGGATTGTCGGCGTTCGAAGAATTGAGCATAACTATTGAAAACTGCGTCCGGTTTGGGCACATAAGTACTTTTCAGAAATGTAACGATCGTTTTGGGTTGAACTCATGACTTCATCATGACGTACGAGGGATTTCGGCCAGTTTTCTAAAGAATGAGCACTTGCATATTTGGAACGCTTGGAGAGTCGGCGTACAAAGAATTGAGCGTAACTTTTGCACACGGTGTCCGTTTTCGGCCCATAAATACTTTTTGAAAATGTAGCGATCGTTTTGGATGGAACTCACCACTTCGTCGTGACGTATGAGGGATTTTGGCCATTTTTCGAAAGGATTAGCACTTGCATAATTTGAGGGCTTGGATTGTCGGCGTTGGAAGAATTGAGCGTAACTATTGAAAGCTGCGTCCGCTTTGGGCACATAAGTACTTTTCAAAAATGTAGCGACCGTTTTGGATTGAACTCACGACTTCATCGCGACATACGAGGGATTTCGGCCATTTTTCAAAAGAATGAGCACTTGCATATATGGAATGCTTGGAGAGTCGGCGTAGGAAGAATTGAGCGTAACTTTTGCACACGGTGTCCGTTTTGGGCCCATAAGTACTTTTTGGAAATGTAGCGATCGTTTTAGATTGAACTCACGACTTCATCGTGACGTACGAGGGATTTCAACCATTTTTTGGAAGAATGAGCACTTGCATATTTGGAACGCTTGGAAAGTCGGCGTACGAAGAATTGAGCGTAACTTTTGCACACGGTGTCCGTTTTTGGCCCATAAGTACTTTTTAGAAATGTAGCGATCGTTTTAGATTGAACTCACGACTTCGTCGTGACGTACGAGGGATTTCGGCCCTTTTTCGAAATAATGAGCACTTGCATATTTGGAGCGCTTGGATTGTCAACGTTCGAATAATTGAGTGTAACTTATGCACACGGTGTCCGTTTTCGGCCCATAACTTCTTTTTGGAAATGTAGCGATCGTTTTGGATGGAACTCACCACTTAGTCGTAAAGTAGGAGGGATTTCAGCCATTTTGCAAAAGAATTAGCACTTGCATAATTGGAGCGCTTGGATTGTCGGCATTCGAAGAATTGAGCGTAACTATTGAAAACGGCGTCCGTTTTGGGCGCATAAGTACTTTTCAGAAAATTTAGCGACAGTTTCGGATTGAACTCATGACTTCATCGTGACGTACGAGGGATTTCAGCCACTTTTCGAAAGAATGAGCACTTGAATATTTGGAACGCTTGGAGAGTCGGCGTACGAAGAATTGAGCGTAACTTTTGCACACGATGTCCGTTTTTGGCCCATAAGTACTTTTTAGAAATGGAGCGATCGTTTTGGCTTGAACTCACCACTTCGTCGTGACGTATGAGGGATTTTGGCCATTTTTCGAAAGAATTAGCACTTACATAATTGAAGCGCTTGGATTGTCGGCGTTCGAAGAGTTGAGCGTAACTATTGAAAACTGCGTCCGTTTTGGGCACATAAGTACTTTTTAGAAATGTAGCGACCGTTTTGGATTGAACTCACGACTTCATCGTTACGTACGAGGGATTTCGGCCATTTTTCAAAAGAATGAGGACTTGCATATTTGGAACGCTTGGAGAGTCGGCGTACGAGGAATTGAGTGTAACTTTTGTACACGGTGTCCGTTTTGGGCCCATAAGTACTTTTTGGAAATGTAGCGATCGTTTTGGATTGAACTCACGACTTCATCATGACATACGAGGGATTTCGGCCATTTTGTGAAAGAATGAGCACTTGCATATTTGGAACGCTTGGAAAGTCGGCGTATGAAGAATTGAGCGTAACTTTTGCACACGGTGTCCGTTTTTGGCCCATAAGTACTTTTTGGAAATGGAGCGATCGTTTTGGCTTGAACTCACCACTTCGTCGTGACGTATGAGGGATTTTGGCCATTTTTCGAAAGAATGAGCACTTGCATATTTAGAGCGCTTGGATTGTCGACGTTCGAAGAATTGAGCGTAACTTATGCACACGGTGTCCGTTTTGGGCCCATAAGTACTTTTCGAAAATGTAGCGACCGTTTTGGATTGAACTCACGACTTCATCGTTACGTACGAGGGATTTCGGCCATTTTTCAAAAGAATGAGCACTTGCATATTTGGAACGCTTGGAGAGTCGGCGTACGAAGAATTGAGCGTAACTTTTGCACACGGTGTCCGTTTTGGGCCCATAAGTACATTTTGGAAATGTAGCAATTGTTTTGGATTGAACTCATGACTTCGTCGTGATGTATGAGGGATTTCGGCCATTTTTCGAAATAATGAGCACTTGCATATTTAGAGCGCTTGGATTGTCGACGTTCGAAGAATTGAGCGTAACTTATGCACACGGTGTCCGTTTTGGGCCCATAAGTACTTTTTGGAAATGTAGCGATCGTTTTGGATTGAACTCAGGACATCATCATGACGTGCAAGGGATTTTGGCCAATTTTCGAAAGAATGAGCACTTGCATATTTGGAACGCTTGGAGAGTCGGCGTACGAAGAATTGAGCGTAATTTTTGCACACGGTGTCCATTTTCAGCTCATAAGTACTTTTTGGAAATGTAGCGACCATTTTGGATTGAACTCACCACTTCATCGTGACGTATGAGGGATTTCGGCCATTTTTAGAAAGAATTAGCACTTGCATAGTTGGAGCGCTTGGATTGTCGGCGTTCGAAGAATTGAGCATAACTATTGAATACTACGTCCATTTTGGGCACATAAGTACTTTTCAAAAATGTAGCGATCGTTTTCGATTGAACTCACGACTTCATCGTGACGTACGAGGGATTTAGCCATTTTTCAAAAGAATGAGCACTTGCATATTTGGAACGCTTGGAGAGTTGGCGTACGAAGAATTGAGAGTAACTTTTGCACACGGTGTCCGTTTACCGCCCATAAGTACTTTTTGGAAATGTAGCGATCGTTTTGGATTGAACTCACGACTTCATCGTGACGTAAGAGGGATTTCAGCCATTTTTCGGAAGAATGAGCACTTGCATATTTGGAAAGCTTGGAGAGTCGACGTACGAAGAATTGAGCGTAACTTTTGCACACGGTGGCCGTTTTCGGCCCATAAGTACTTTTTAGAAATGTAGGGACCGTTTTGGATTGAACTCACAACTTCGTCGTGACGTATGAGGGATTTTGGCCATTTTTCGAAATAATGAGCACTTGCCTATTTGGAGCGCTTGGATTGTAGGTGTTCGAATAATTGAGCATAACTTATGCACAAGGTGTCCGTTTAGGGCCAATAAGTAATTTTTGGAAATGTAACGATCTTTTTGGATTGAACTCAGGACATCATCAAGACGTACAATGGTTTTCGGCCATTTTTCGAAAGAATGAGCACTTGCATATTTGGAACGCTTGGAGAGTCGGCGTACGAAGAATTAAGCATAACTTTCGCACACGGTGCTCGTTTTCGGCCCATAAGTACTTTTTGGAAATGTAGCGACCGTTTTGGATTGAACTCAATACTTCGTCGTGACGTATGAGGGATTTCGGCCATTTTTTGAAAGAATGAGCACTTGCATATTTGGAGCGCTTGGATTGTCGGCGTTCGAAGAATTGAGCGTAACTTATGCACACGGTGTCCGTTTTGGGCCCATAAGCACTTTTTGGAAATGTAGCGATCGTTTTGGATTGAACTCAGGACATCATCATGACGTACTAGGGTTTTCGGCCATTTTTCGAAAGAATGAGCACTTGCATATTTGGAACGCTTGGAGAGTCGGCGTACGAAGAATTGAGCGTAACTTTTGCACACGGTGTCCATTTTCGGCCCATAAGTACTTTTTGAAAATGTAGCGACCATTTTGGATTGAACTCACCACTTCGTCGTGACGTATGAGGGATTTTGGCCATTTTCCGAAAGAACTAGCACTTACATAATTGGAGCGTTTGGATTGTCGGCGTTCGAAGAATTGAGCGTAACTTATGCACAAGGTGTCTGTTTTGGGCCCATAAGTAATTTTTGGAAATGTAGCGATCTTTTTGGATTGAACTCAGGACATCATCAAGACGTACAAGGGTTTTCGGCCATTTTTCGAACGAATGAGCAATTGCATATTTGGAACGCTTGGAGAGTCGGCGGACGAAGAATTGTGCGTAACTTTTGCACACGGTGTTCGTTTTCGGCCCATAAGTTCTTTTTGGAAATGTAGCGACCGTTTTGGATTGAACTCACCACTTCGTCGTGACGTATGAGGGATTTCGGCCATTTTTCGAAAGAATGAGCACTTGCATATTTGGAGCGTTTGGATTGTCGGCGTTCGAAGAATTGAGCGTAACTTATGCACACGGTGTCCGTTTTGGGCCCATAAGCACTTTTTGGAAATGTAGCGATCGTTTTGGATTGAACTCAGGACATCATCATGACGTACTAGGGTTTTCATGAGCACTTGCATATTTGGAACGCTTGGAGAGTCGGCGTACGAAGAATTGAGCGTAACTTTTGCACACGGTGTCCGTTTTTGGCCCATAAGTACTTTTTGGAAATGTAGCGACCATTTTGGATTGAACTCACCACTTCGTCGTGACGTATGAGGGATTTTGGCCATTTTTCGAAAGAACTAGCACTTACATAATTGGAGCGCTTGGATTGTCGGCGTTCGAAGAATTGAGCGTAACTTATGCACATGGTGTCCGTTTTGGGCCCATAAGCACTTATTGGAAATGTAGCTATCGTTTTGGATTGAACTCAAGACATCATCATGAAGTATAAGGGTTTTTGGTCATTTTTCGAAAGAATGAGCACTTGCTTATTTGGAACGCTTGGAGAGTCGGCATACGAAGAATTGAGCGTAATTTTTGCATACGGTGTCCGTTTTCGACCCATAAGTACTTTTTGGAAATGTAGCGACCGTTTTGGATTGAACTCACCACTTCGTCGTGACGTATGAGGGATTTCGGCCATTTTTTTAAAGAATTAGCACTTGCATAATTGAAGCGCTTGGATTGTCGGCATTCGAAGAATTGAGCGTAACTATTGAAAACTAGGTCCGTTTTGGGCATATAAGTACTTTTCAGAAATGTAGCGACCGTTTTGGATTGAACTCATGACTTCATCGTGACGTACGAGGGATTTCGGCCTATTTTCAAAAGAATGAGCACTTACATATCTGGAACGCTTGGAGAGTCGGCGTACGAGGAATTGAGCGTAACTTTTTTACGCGGTGTCCATTTTGGGCCCATAAGTACTTTTTGAAAATGTAGCGATCGTTTTGGATGGAACTCACCACTTCATCGTGACGTATGAGGGATTTCGGCCATTTTTCGAAAGAATGAGCACTTGCAAATTTGGAGCGCTTGGATTGTCGGCGTTCGAAGAATTGAGCGTAACTTATGCACAAGGTGTCCGTTTTGGGCCCATAAGTAATTTTTGGAAATGTAGCGATCTTTTTGGATTGAACTCAGGACATCATCAAGACGTACAAGGTTTTTCGACCATTTTTTGAACGAATGAGCACTTGCATATTTGGAATGCTTGGAGAGTCGGCGACGAAGAATTGTGCGTAACTTTTGCACACGGTGTTCGTTTTCGGCCCATAAGTAATTTTTGAAAATGTAGCGACCGTTTTGGATTGAACTCACCACTTCGTCGTGACGTATGAGGGATTTCGGCCATTTTTTGAAAGAATGAGCACTTGCATATTTGGAGCGCTTGGATTGTCGGCGTTCGAAGAATTGAGCATAACTTATGCACACGGTGTCCGTTTTGGGCCTATAAGCACTTTTTGGAAATGTAGCGATCGTTTTGGATTGAACTCAGGACATCATCATAACGTACAGGGTTTTTCAACCATTTTTCGAAAAAATGAGCACTTGCATATTTGGAACGCTTGGAGAGTCGGCGTACGAAGAATTGAGCGTAACTTTTGCACACGGTGTCCGTTTTCGGCCCATAAGTACTTTTTGGAAATGTAGCGATCGTTTTGGATTGAACTCAGGACATCATCATAACGTACAGGGTTTTTCAACCATTTTTCGAAAAAATGAGCACTTGCATATTTGGAATGCTTGGAGAGTCGGCGTACGAAGAATTAAGCGTAACTTTTGCACACGGTGTCCGTTTTGGGCCCATAAGTACTTTTTGGAAATGTAGCGATCGTTTTGGATTGAACTCAGGACATCATCATGATGTACAAGGGTTTTTGGCCATTTTTCGAACGAATGAGCACTTGCATATTCGGAACGCTTGGAGAGTCGGCCTATGAAGAATTGAGCGTAATTTTTGCACACGGTGTCCGTTTTGGGCCCATAAGTACTTTTTGGAAATGTAGCGATCGTTTTGGATTGAACTCATGACTTCGTCGTGACGTATGAGGGATTTCAGCCATTTTTCGAAGTAATGAGCACTTGCATATGTGGAGTGCTTGGATTGTCGGCGTTCGAAGAATTGAGGGTAACTTATGCACACGGTGTCCATTTTGTGCCCATAAGTACTTTTTGGAAATGTAGCGATCGTTTTGGATTGAACTCAGGACATCATCATGACGTACAAGGGTTTTTGGCCATTTTTCGAAAGAATGAGCCCTTGCATATTTGGAACGCTTGGAGAGTCGGCGTACGAAGAATTGAGCGTAATTTTTGCACACGGTGTCCGTTTTCGGCTCATAAGTACTTTTTCGAAATGTAGCGACCATTTTCGATTGAACTCACCACTTTATCGTGACGTATGAGGGATTTCGGCCATATTTTTAAAGAATTAGCACTTGCATAATTGGAGCGCTCGGATTGTCGGCGTTCGAAGAATTGAACGTAACTATTGAAAACTGCGTCCGTTTTGGGTACATAAGTACTTTTCAGAAATGTAGCGACCATTTTGGATTGAACTCACGACTTCATTGTGACGTACAAGGGATTTCTGCCATTTTTCAAAAGAATGAGCACTTGCATATTTGGAACGATTGGAGAGTCGACGTACGAAAAATCGAGCGTAACTTTTGCACACGATGTCCGTTTTGGGCCTATAAGTACTTTTTGGAAATGTAGCGATTGTTTTGGATTGAACTCAGGACTTCATCGTGATGTAGGAGGGATTTCGGCCATTTTTCGAAAGAATGAGCACTTGTATATTTGGAACGCTTGGAGAGTCGGCGTACGAAGAATTGAGCATAACTTTTGCACACGGTGTCCGTTTTCGGCCCATAAGTACTTTTTGGAAATGTAGCGACCGTTTTGGATTGAACTCACCACTTCGTCGTGACATATGAGGGATTTCAGCCATTTTCCGAAAGAATGAGCACTTGCATATTTGGAGCGCTTGGATTGTCGGAGTTCGAAGAATTGAGCGTAACTTATGCACACGGTGTACGTTTTGGTCCCATAAGCACTTTTTGGAAATGTAGCGATCGTTTTGGATTGAACTCAGGACATCATCATGACGTACTAGGGTTTTCGGCTATTTTTCGAAAGAATGAGCACTTGCATATTTGGAACGCTTGGAGAGTCGGCGTACGAAGAATTGAGCGTAACTTTTGTACACGATGTCCGTTTTGGGCCCATAAGTACTTTTGGAAATGTATCGATTGTTTTGGATTGAACTCAGGACATCATCATGACGTACAAGGGTTTTTGGACATTTTTCGAAAAAATGAGCACTTGCATATTTGGAACGCTTGGAGAGTCGGCCTACGAAGAATTGAGCGTAATTTTTGCACACGGTGTCCGTTTTGGGCCCAAAAGTACTTTTTGGAAATGTAGCGATCGTTTTGGATTGAACTCACCACTTCGTCGTGACATATGAGGGATTTCAGCCATTTTCCGAAAGAATGAGCACTTGCATATTTGGAGCGCTTGGATTGTCGGAGTTCGAAGAATTGAGCGTAACTTATGCACACGGTGTCCGTTTTGGGCCCATAAGCACTTTTTGGAAATGTAGCGATCGTTTTGGGTTGAACTCAGGACATCATCATGACGTACTAGGGTTTTCGGCCATTTTTCGAAAGAATGAGCACTTACATATTTGGAACGCTTGGAGAGTCGGCGTACGAAGAATTGAACGTAACTTTTGCACACGACGTCCGTTTTGGGCCCATAAGTACTTTTTGGAAATGTAGCGGTCGTTTTGGATTGAACTCAGGACATCATCATGACGTACAAGGGTTTTTGGCCATTTTTCGAAAGAAGACATCATCATGACGTACAAGGGTTTTTGGCCATTTTTCGAAAGAATGAGCACTTGCATATTTGGAACGCTTGGAGAGTCGGCCTACAAAGAATTGAGCGTAATTTTTGCACACGGTGTCCGTTTTGGGCCCAAAAGTACTTTTTGGAAATGTAGCGATCGTTTTGGATTGAACTCATGACTTCGTCGTGACGTATGAGGGATTTCAGCCTTTTTTTGAAGTAATGAGCACTTGCATATTTATAGCGCTTGGATTGTCGGCGTTCGAAGAACTGAGCGTAACTTATGCACACGGTGTCCATTTTGTGCCCATAAGTACTTTTTGGAAATGTAGCAATCATTTTGGATTGAACTCAGGACATCATCATGACGTATAAGGGTTTTTGGCCATTTTTCGAAAGAATGAGCACTTGCATATTTGGAACGCTTGGAGAGTCGGCGTACGAAGAATTGAGCGTAATTTTTGCACATGGTGTCCGTTTTCGGCTCATAAGTACTTTTTCGAAATGTAGCGACCATTTTCGATTGAACTCACCACTTCATCGTGACTTATGAGGGATTTTGGCCATTTTTCGAAAGAATTAGCACTTGCATAATTGGACGGCTTGGATTGTCGGCATTCGAAGAATTGAGCGTAACTATCGAAAGCTGCGTCCGTTTTGGGCACATAAGTACTTTTCAGAAATGTAACGATGGTTTTGGGTTGAACTCACGACTTCATCGTGACGTACGAGGGATTTCGGCCATTTTTTGAAAGAATGAGCACTTGCATATTTGGAACGCTTGGAGAGTCGGCGTACGAAGAATTGAGCGTAACGTTTGCACACGGTGTCCGTTTTCGGCCCATAAGTACTTTTTGGAAATGTAGCGATCTTTTTGGATGGAAATCACCAAATCATCATGACTTATGACAGATTTCAGCCATTTTTCGAAAGAATTAGCACTTGCATAATTGGAGCGCTCGGATTGTCCGCATTCGAAGAATTGAACGTAACTATTGAAAACTGCGTCCGTTTTGGGCACATAGGTACTTTTCAGAAATGTAGCAACCATTTTGGATTGAACTCACGACTTCATCGTGACGTACGAGGGATTTCTGCCATTTTTCAAAAGAATGAGCACTTGCATATTTGGAACGCTTGGAGAGTCGACGTACGAAGAATTGAGCGTAACTTTTGCACACGATGTCCGTTTTGGGCCCATAAGTACTTTTTGGAAATGTAGCGATTGTTTTGGATTGAACGCACGACTTCATCGTGACGTACGAGGGATTTTGGCCATTTTTCGAAAGAATGAGCACTTGCATATTTGGAACGCTTGGAGAGTCGGCATACGAAGAATTGAGCATAACTTTTGCACGCGGTGTCCGTTTTCGGCCCATAAGTACTTTTTGGAAATGTAGCGACCGTTTTGGATTGAACTCACCACTTCGTCGTGACGTATGAGGGATTTCAGCCATTTTCCAAAAGAATGTGCACTTGCGTATTTGGAGCGCTTGGATTGTCGAAGTTCGAAGAATTGAGCTTAACTTATGCACACGATGTCCGTTTTGGGCCCATAAGTACTTTTTGGAAATGTAGCGATCGTTTTGGATTGAACTCAGGACATCATCATGACGTACAAGGGTTTTTGGCCATTTTTCGAAAGAATGGGCACTTGCATATTTGGAATGCTTGGAGAGTCGGCGTACGAAGAATTGAGCGTAATTTTTGCACACGGTGTCCGTTTTGGGCCCATAAGTACTTTTTGGAAATGTAGCGATCGTTTTGGATTGAACTCATGACTTCGTCGTGACGTATGAGGGATTTCAGCCATTTTTCGAAGTAATGAGCACTTGCATATTTAGAGCGCTTGGGTTGTCGGTGTTCGAAGAACTGAGCGTAACTTATGCACACGGTGTCCGTTTTGGGCCCATAATTACTTTTTGGAAATGTAGCGATCGTTTTGGATTGAACTCAGGACATTATCATGACGTATGAGGGATTTCGGCCATTTTTCGAAAGAATGAGCACTTGCATATTTGGAACGCTTGGATTATCGTCGTTCGAAGAATTGAGCGTAACTATTGAAAACTGCGTCCGTTTTGGGCACATAAGTACGTTTCAGATACGTAACGACCGTATTGGGTTGAACACACGACTTCATCGTGACGTATGAGGGATTTCGGCCATTTTTTGAAAGAATTAGCACTTGCATAGTTGGAGCGCTTGGATTGTCGCCGTTCTAAGAATTGAGCGTAACTATTGAAAACTGCATCCGTTTTGGGCACATAAGTACTTTTTAGAAATGTAACGACCGTTTTGGGTTGAACTCACGACTTCATCGTGACTTACGAGGGTTTTTGGCCATTTTTCGAAAGAATGACCACTTGCATATTTGGAACGCTTGGAGAGTTGGCGTACGAAGAATTGAGCGTAACTTTTGCACACGTTGTCCGTTTTCGGCCCATAAGTACTTTTTGGAAATGCAGCGATCGTTTTGGATGGAACTCACCACTTCGTCGTGACGTATGAGGGATTTCGGCCATTTTTCGAAAGAATTAGCACTTGCATAATTGGAGCGCTTGGATTATCGGTGTTCGAAGAATTGAGTGTAACTATTGAAAACTGCGTCCGTTTTGGCACATGAGTACTTTTCAGATACGTAACGACCGTTTTGGGTTGAACTCACGACTTCATCGTGACGTACGAGGGATTTCAGCCATTTTTCGAAAGAATGAGCACTTTCACATTTGGAACGCTTGGAGAGTCGGCGTACGAAGAATTGAGCGTAACTTTTGCACACGGTGTCCGTTTTCGGCCCATAAGTACTTTTTGGAAATGTAGCGACTGTTTTGGATTGAACTCGCCACTTTGTCGTGACGTATGAGGGATTTCGGCCATTTTTCTAAGGAATTACCACTTACATAATTGGAGCGCTTGGATTATCGGCGTTCGAAGAATTGAGGGTAACTATTGAAAACTGCGTCCGTTTTGGGCACATAAGTACGTTTCAGATACGTAACGACCGTATTGGGTTGAACACACGACTTCATCGTGACGTACGAGGGATTTCGGCCATTTTTCGAAAGACTGAACACTTTTATATTTGGAACGATTGGAGAGTCGGCGTACGAAGAATTGAGCGTAACTTTTGCACACGGTGTCCGTTTTCGGCTCATAAGTACTTTTTGGAAATGTAGCGACCGTTTTCGAATGAACTCACCACTTCGTCCTGACGTATGAGGGATTTCGTCCATTTTTTGAAAGAATTAGCACTTGCATAGTTGGAGCGCTTGGATTGTCGATTTTTGAAGAATTAAGCGTAACTATTGAAAACTGCGTCCGTTTTGGGCACATAAGTACTTTTTAGAAATGTAACGACCGTTTCGGGTTGAACTCAAGACTTCATCGTGACGTACGAGGGTTTTTGGCCATTTTTCGAAAGAATGAGCACTTGCATATTTGGAACGCTTGGAGAGTCGGCGTACGAAGAATTGAGCATAACTTTTGCACACAGTGTCCATTTTTGGCCCATAAGTACTTTTTGGAAATGTAGCGATCGTTTTGGATGGAACTCACCACTTCGTCGTGACGTATGAGGGATTTCGGCCATTTTTCGAAAGAATTAGCACTTGCATAATTGGAGTGCTTGGTTTATTGGCGTTCGAAGAATTGAGCGTAACTATTGAAAACAGCGTCCGTTTTGGCACATAAGTACTTTTTCAAAAATGTAGCGACCGTTTTGGATTGAACTTACGACTTCATCGTGACGTACGAGGGATTTCGGCCATTTTTCGAAAGAATGAGAACTTGCATATTTGGAACGCTTGGTGAGTCGGCGTAAGAAGAATTGAGCGTAACTTTTGCACACGGTGTCCATTTTGGGCCCATAAGTACTTTTTGGAAATGTAGCGATCGTTTTGGATTGAACTCATGACTTCATCGTGACGTACAAGGGATTTCGGCCATTTTTCGAAAGAATTAGCACTTGCATATTTGGAACACTTGGAGAGTCGACGTACGATGAATTGAGCGTAACTTTTGCACACGGTGTCCGTTTTAGTCCCATAAGTACTTTTTGGAAATGTAACGACCGTTTTGGATTGAACTCGTCAATTCGTCGTGACGTATGAGGGATTTCGGCCATTTTTCGAAAGAATTACCACTTGCATAATTGGAGCGCTTGGATTATCGGCGTTCGAAGAATTGAGCGTAACTATTGAAAATTGCGTCCGTTTTGGGCACATAAGTACGTTTCAGATACGTAACGACCGTTTTGGGTTGAACACACGACTTCATCGTGATGTACGAGGGATTTTAGCCATTTTTCGAAAGATTGAGCACTTTTATATTTGGAACGATTGGAGAGTCGGTGTACGAAGAATTGAGCGTAACTTTTGTACACGGTTTCCGTTTTCGGCCCATAAGTACTTTTTGGAAATGTAGCGACCGTTTTGGATTGAACTCACCACTTCATCGTGACGTGTGAGGGATTTCATCCATTTTTCGAACGAATTAGCACTTGCATAATTGGAGCGCTCGGATTGTCGACATTCGAAGAATTGAGCATAACTATTGAAAACTGCGTCTGTTTTGGGCACATAAGAACTTTTCTGAAATGTAGCGACCGTTTTGGATTGAACTCACGACTTCATCGTGACGTACGAGGGATTTTGGCCATTTTTCGAAAGAATGAGCACTTGAATATTTAGAACGCTTGGAGAGCCGGCGTACGAAGAATTGAGCGTAACTTTTGCACACGGTGTCCGTTTTGGGCCCATAAGTACTTTTTGGAAATGTAGTGATCGTTTTGGATTGAACTCATGACTTCATCGTGACTTACGAGGGATTTCAGCCATTTTTCGAAGGAATGAGCACTTGCATATTTGGAACGCTTGGAGAGTCGGCGTACGAAGAATTGAGCATAACTTTTGCACAAGGTGTCCGTTCTCGGCCCATAAGTACTTCTTCAAAATGTAGCGACTGTTTTGGATTGAACTCACAACTTCGTCGTGACGTATGAGGGATTTCGGCCATTTTTCGAAAGAATTACCACTTGCATAATTGGAGCGCTTGGATTATCGGCGTTCGAATAATTGAGCGTAACTATTGAAAATTGCGTCCGTTTTGGGCAGATAAGTACGTTTCAGATACGTAACGACCGTTTTGGATTGAACACACGACTGCATCGTGATGCACGAGGGATTTCGGCCATTTTTCGAAAGATTGAGCACTTTTATATTTGGAACGATTGGAGAGTCGACGTACGAAGAATTGAGCGTAACTTTTGCACACGATTTTCGTTGTCGGCCCATAAGTACTTTTTGGAAATGTAGCGACCGTTTTGGATTGAACTCACCACTTCATCGTGACGTGTGAGGGATTTCATCCATTTTTCGAAAGAATTAGCACTTGCATAATTGGAGCGCTCGGATTGTCGGCATTCGAAGAATTGAGCATAACTATTGAAAACTGCGTCTGTTTTGGGCACATAAGAACTTTTCTGAAATGTAGCGACCGTTTTGGATTGAACTCACCACTTCGATGTGACGTACGAGGGATTTCAGCCATTTTTCGAAGGAATGAACACTTCCATATTTGGAACGCTTGGAGAGTCGGCGTACGAAGAATTGAGCGTAACTTTTGCACACGGTGTCCGTTTTGGGCCCATAAGTACTTTTTGGAAATGTAGTGATCGTTTTGGATTGAACTCATGACTTCATCGTGACTTACGAGGGATTTCAGCCATTTTTCGAAGGAATGAACACTTGCATATTTGGAACGCTTGGAGAGTCGGCGTACGAAGAATTCAGCGTAATTTTTGCTCCCGGTGCCCGTTTTCGGCCCATAAATACTTTTTCGAAATGTAGCGACCGTTTTGGATTGAACTCACCACTTCGTCGTGACGTATGAGGGATTTCGGCCATTTTTCGAAAGAATTACCACTTGCATAATTGGAGCGCTTGGATTATCGGCGTTCGAAGAATTGAGCGTAACTATTGAAAATTGCGTCCGTTTTGGGCAGATAAGTACGTTTTAGATACGTAACGACCGTTTTGGATTGAACACACGACTTCATCATGATGTACGAGGGATTTCGGCCATTTTTCGAAAGATTGAGCACTTTTATATTTGGAACGATTGGAGAGTCGGCGTACGAAGAATTGAGCGTAACTTTTGCACACGGTTTTCGTTGTCGGCCCATAAGTACTTTTTGGAAATGTAGCGACCGTTTTGGATTGAACACACCACATCATCGTGAAGTGTGAGGGATTTCATCGATTTTTCGAAAGAATTAGCACTTGCATAATTGGAGCGCTCGGATTGTCGGCATTCGAAGAATTGAGCGTAACTATTGAAAACTGCGTCCGTTTTGGGCACATAAGTACGTTTCAGATACGTAACGACCATATTGGGTTGAACACACGACTTCATCGTGACGTACGAGGGATTTCAGCCATTTTTCGAAATATTTAACACTTTTATATTTGGAACGATTGGAGAGTCGGCGTACGAAGAATTGAGCGTAACTTTTGCACACGGTGTCCGTTTTGGGCCCATAAGTACTTTTTGGAAATGTAGCGATCGTTTTGGATTGAACTCATGACTTCATCGTGACTTACGAGGGATTTCAGCCATTTTTCGAAGGAATGAGCACTTGCATATTTGGAACGCTTGGAGAGTCGGCGTACGAAGAATTGAGCATAACTTTTGCACAAGGTGTCCGTTTTCGGCCCATAAGTACTTTTTGAAAATGTAGCGACCGTTTTGGATTGAACTCACAACTTCGTCGTGACGTATGAGGGATTTCGTCCATTTTTCGAAAGAATTAGCACTTGCATAATGGGAGCGCTCGGATTGTCGGCATTCGAAGAATTGAGCGTAACTATTGAAAACTGCGTCCGTTTTTGCACATAAGTACGTTTCAGATACGTAACGACCGTATTGGGTTGAACACACGACTTCATCGTGACGTACGAGGGATTTCGGCCATTTTTCGAAAGATTGAACACTTTTATATATGGAACGATTGGAGAGTCGGCGTACGAAGAATTGAGCGTAACTTTTGCACACGGTGTCCGTTTTGGGCCCATAAGTACTTTTTCGAAATGTAGCGATCGTTTTGGATTGAACTCATGACTTCATCGTGACTTATGAGGGATTTCAGCCATTTTTCAAAGGAATGAGCACTTGCATATTTGGAATGCTTGGAGAGTCGGCGTACGAAGAATTAAGCATAACTTTTGCACAAGGTGTCCGTTTTCGGCCCATAAGTACTTTTTGAAAATGTAGCGACCGTTTTGGATTGAACTCACAACTTTGTCGTGAAGTATGAGGGATTTCAGCCATTTTTCAAAAGAATTAGCACTTGCTTATTTGGTGCGCTCGATAGTCGACGTTCGAAGAATTGCGCGTAACTTATGCACACGGTGTCCGTTTTGGGCCCATAAGTACTTTTGGGAAATGTAGCGATTGTTTTGGATTGAACTCACGACTTTATCGTGACGTACGAGGGATTTCGGCCATTTTCGAAAGAATGAACACTTACAAATTTGGAGCGCTTGGATTGTCGGCGTTCGAAGAATTGAACGTAACTTATGCACACGGTGTACGTTTTAGGCCCATAAGTAATTTTTGGAAATGTAGCGATCTTTTTGGATTGAACTCAGGACATCATCATGACGTACAAGGGTTTTCGGCCATTTTTCAAAAGAATGAGCACTTGCATATTTGGAATGCTTGGAGAGTCGGCGTACGAAGAATTGAGCGTAACTTTTGCACACGGTGTCCATTTTCGGCCCATAACTACTTTTTGGAAATGTAGCGACCGTTTTGGATTGAACTCACCACTTCGTCGTGACATATGAGGGATTTTGGCCATTTTTCTAAAGAATTAGCACTTGCATAATTGGAGCGCTTGGATTGTGGGCGTTCGAAGAATTGAGTGTACCTATTGAAAACTCGTCCGTTTTGGGCACATAAGTACTTTTCAGAAATGTAACGACCGTTTTGAGTCGAACTCACGATTTCATCATTACTTATGAGGGATTTTAGCCATTTTTCGAAAGAATGAGCACTTGCATATTTGGAACGCTTGGAGAGTCAGCATACGAAGAATTGAGCATAACTTTTGCACACGGTGTCCATTTTCGGCCCATAAGTACTTTTAGAAAATGTAGCAATCGTTTTGGATGGAACTCATGACATCATCATGACGTATGAGGGTTTTCGGCCATTTTTCGAAAGAATGAGCACTTGTGTATTTGGAACGCTTGGAGAGTCGGCGTACGAAGAATTGAGCGTAACCTTTGCACACGGTGTCCGTTTTCGGCCCATAAATACATTTTGGAAATATAGCGACCGTTTTGGATAGAACTCACAACTTCGTCGTGACGTATGAGGGATTTCGGCCATTTTTCGAAAGAATGAGCACCTGCATATTTGGAGCGCTTGGATTGTCGGCGTTCGAAGAATTGAGCGTAACTTATGATCATGGTGTCCGTTTTGGACCCATAAGCACTTTTTGGAAATGTAGCGATCGTTTTGGATTGAACTCAGGACATCTTCATGACGTACATGGGTTTTCGGCCATTTTTCGAAAGAATGAGCACTTGCATATTTGGAATGCTTGGAGAGTCGGCGTACGAAGAATTGAGAGTAACTTATGCACACGGTGTCCATTTTCGGCCCATAAGTACTTTTTGGAAATGTAGCGATAGTTTTGGATTGAACTCACCACTTCGTCGTGACGTATGAGGGATTTCGGCCATTTTTTGAAAGAATGAGCACTTGCATATTTGGTGCGCTTGGATTGTCAACGTTTGAAGAATTGCACGTAACTCTTGCACACGGTGTCCGTTTTGGGCCCATAAGTACTTTTTGGTAATGTAACGATCGTTCTGGATTGAACTCACGACTTCATCGTGACGTACGAAGGATTTCAACCATTTTTCGAAAAAATGAGCACTTGCATATTTGGAACGCTTGGAGAGTCGGCGTACGAAGAATTGAGCGTAAATTTTGCACACAGTGTCCATTTTCGGCCCATAAGTACTTTTTTGAAATGCAGCGATCGTTTTGGATTGAACTCACAACTTCGTCGTGACGTATGAGGGATTTCGGCCATTTTTTGAAAGAATGAGCACTTGCATATTTGGATTGTCGGCGTTCGAAGAATTGCGCGTAACTTATGCACACGGTGTCCGTTTTGGGCCCATGAGCTCTCTTTGGAAATGTAGCGATCGTTTTGGATTGAACTCAGGACATCATCATGACGTACAAGGGTTTTCGGCCATTTTTCAAAAGACTGAGCACTTGCATATTTGGAACGCTTGGAGAGTCGGCGTACGAAGAATTGAGCATAACTTTTGCAAACTGTGTCCGTTTTGGGCCCATAAGTACTTTTTGGAAATGTAGCGACAGTTTCGGATTGAACTCACCACTTCGTCGTGACGTATGAGAGATTTCGGCCATTTTTTGAAAGAATGAGCACCTGCATATTTGGAGTGCTTGGATTGTCGACGTTCGAAGAATTGCTCGTAACTTATGCACACGGTGTCCGTTTTGGGCCCATAAGTACTTTTTGGTAATGTGGCGATCGTTTTAGAGTGAACTCACGACTTCATCGTGACGTACGAGGGATTTTGGCCATTTTTTGAAAGAATGAGCGCTTGCATATTTGGAACGCTTTGAGAGTCGACGCACGAAGAATTGAGCGTAACTTTTGCACACGGTGTTCGTTTTTGGCCCATAAGTACTTTTTGGAAATGTAGCGACCGTTTTGGATTGAACTCACGGCATCATCATGACGTACAAAGCTTTTCGGCCATTTTTCGAAAGAATGAGCACTTGCATATTTGGAACGCTTGGAGAGTCGGCGTACGAAGAATTGAGCGTAGCCTTTGCACATGGTGTCCGTTTTCGGTCCATAAATACTTTTTGAAAATATGGCGACCGTTTTGGATTGAACTCACAACTTCATCGTGACGTATGAGGGATTTCGGCCATTTTTCGAAAGAATGAGCACCTGCATATTTGGAGCTCTTGGATTGTCGGCGTTCGAAGAATTGAGCGTAACTTATGCACACGGTGTCCGTTTTGGACCCATAAGCACTTTTTGGAAATGTAGCGATCGTTTTGGATTGAACTCAGGACATCATGCTGACGTACAAGGGTTTTAGGCCATTTTTCAAAAGAATGAGCACTTGCATATTTGGAATGCTTGGAGAGTCGACGTACGAAGAATTGAGTGTAACTTTTGCACACGGTGTTCGTTTTCGGCCCATAAGTACTCTTTTGAAATGTAGCGATAGTTTTGGATTGAAATCACCACTTCGTCGTGACGTATGAGGGATTTCGGCCATTTTTCAAAAGAATGAGCACTTGCATATTTGGAGCGCTTGGATTGTCAACGTTCGAAGAATTGCACGTAACTCATGCACACGGTGTCCGTTTTGGGCCCATAAGTACTTTTTGGTAATGTAGCGATCATTCTGGATTGAACCCATGACTTCATCGTGACGTACGAGGGATGTTGGCCATTTTTCGAAAAAATGAGCACTTGCATATTTGGAAGGCTTGGAGAGTCGGCGTACGAAGAATTGAGCGTAAATTTTGCACACGGTGTCTGTTTTCGGCCCATAAGTACTTTTTTGAAATGCAGCGACCGTTTTGGATTGAACTCACAACTTCATCGTGACGTATGAGGGATTTCGGCCATTTTTCGAAAGAATGAGCACTTGCATATTTGGAGCGCTTGGATTGTCGGCGTTCGAAGAATTGCGCTTAACTTATGCACACGGTGTCCGTTTTGGGCCCATAAGCTCTTTTTGGAAATGTAGCGATCGTTTTGGATTGAACTCAGGACATCATCATGACGTACAAGGGTTTTCGGCCATTTTTCGAAAGAATGAGCACTTGCATATTTGGAACGCTTAGAGAGTCGGCGTATGAAGAATTGGGCGTAACTTTTGCAAACGGTGTCCGTTTTTGGCCCATAAGTACTTTTTGGAAATGTGACGACAGTTTTGGATTGAACTCACCACTTCGTCGTGACGTATGAGGGATTTCGGCCATTTTTCGAAAGAATGAGCACCTGCATATTTGGAGCGCTTGGATTGTTGACGTTCGAAGAATTACTCGTAACTTATGCACACGGTGTCCGTTTTGGGCCCATAAGTACTTTTTGGTAATGTAGCGATCGTTTGGATTGAACTCACAACTTCATCGTGATGTACGAGGAATTTCGGCCATTTTTCGAACGAATGAGCGCTTGCATATTTGGAACGCTTGGAGAGTCCGCTACGAAGAATTGAGCGTAACTTTTGCACACGGTGTTCGTTTTCGGCCCATAAGTACTTTTTGGAAATGTAGCGACCGTTTTGGATTGAACTCACGGCATCATCATGACGTACGAGGGTTTTCGGCCATTTTTCGAACGAATGAGCACTTGCATATTTGGAATGCTTGGAGAGTCGGCGTACGAAGAATTGAGCGTAACTTTTGGACACGGTGTCCGTTTTCGGCCCATAAGTACTTTTTGGAAATGTAGCAACAGTTTTGGATTGAACTCACAACTTCATCGTGACGTACGAGGAATTTCGGCCATTTTTCGAACGAATGAGCGCTTGCATATTTGGAACGCTTGGAGAGTCCGCTACGAAGAATTGAGCGTAACTTTTGCACACGGTGTTCGTTTTCGGCCCATAAGTACTTTTTGGTAATGTAGCGATCGTTTTGGATTGCACTCACGACTTCATCGTGACGTACGAGGAATTTCGGCCATTTTTCGAAAGAATGAGCGATTGCATATTTGGAACGCTTGGAGAGTCGGCGTACGAAGAATTGAGCGTAACTTTTGCACACGGTGTTCGTTTTCGGCCCATAAGTACTTTTTGGAAATGTAGCGACCGTTTTGGAATGAACTCACGGCATCATCATGACGTACAACAGTTTTTGGCCATTTTTCGAAAGAATGAGCTCTTGCATATTTGGAACGCTTACGAAGAATTGAGCGTAACTTTTGCACACGGTGTCCGTTTTCGGCCCATAAGTACTTTTTGGAAATGTAGCGATCGTTTTGGATTGAACTCACCACTTCTCGTGACGTATGAGGGATTTTGGCCATTTTTCGAAAGAATTAGCACTTACATAGTTGGAGCGCTTGGATTGTCAGCATTCGAAGAATTGAGCGTAACTATTGAAAACTGCGTCCGTTTTGGGCACATAAGTACTTTTTTGAAATGTAGCGACTATTTTGGATTGAACTCATGACTTCATCATGACGTGCGAGGGATTTCGGCCATTTTTCGAAGGAATGATCACTTGCATATTTGGAACGCTTGGAGAGTCGGCGTACGAAGAATTGAGCGTAACCTTTGCACACGGAAACCATTTTCGGCCCGTAAGTACTTTTTGGAAATGTAGCGACTGTTTTGGATTGAACTCCCAACTTCATCGTGACGTATGAGGGATTTCGGCCATTTTTTGAAAGAATGAACACTTGCATATTTAGAGCGCTTGCATTGTCGACGTTCGAAGAATTGAGCGTAACTTATGCACACGGTGTCCGTTTTGGGCCCATAGGCACTTTTTGGCAATGTAGCGATCGTTTTGAATTGAACTCAGAACATCATCATGGTGTACAAGGGTTTTTGGCCATTTTTCGAAAGAATGAGCACTTGCATATTTGGATAGCTTGGAGAGTCGGCGTACGAAAAATTGAGCGTAACTTTTGCAAACGGTGTCCGTTTTCGGCCCATAAGTACTTTTTTGAAATGTAGCGACAGTTTTGGATTGAACTCAGAACTTCGTCGTCACGTATGAGGGATTTCAGTCATTTTTCAAAAGAATGAGCATTCGCATATTTGGAGCGCTTGGATTGTCGACGTTCGAAGAATTGCACGTAACTTATGCACACGGTGTCCGTTTTGGGCCCATAAGTACTTTTTGGTAATGTAGCGATCGTTTTGGATTGAACTCACATCTTCATCATGACGTACGAGGGATTTTGGTCATTTTTCAAAAGAATGAGCACTTGCATATTTGAAACGCTTGGAGAGTCGACGTACGAAGAATTGAGCGTAACTTTTGCACATGGTGTCCGTTTTTGGCCCATAAGTAATTTTTGGAAATATAGCGACCGTTTTGGATTGAACTCATGAGTTTGTCGTGACGTATGAGGGATTTCGGTCATTTTTCGAAAGAATGAGCACTTGCATATTTGGAGCGCTTGGATTGTTGACGTTCGAAGAATTGAGCATAACTATTGAAAACTGCGTCCATTTTGGGCACATAAGTACTTTTCAAAAATGTAGTGACCATTTTGGATTGAACTCACAACTTCATCATGACGTACGAGGGATTTCAGCCATTTTTCGAAAGAATGAGCACTTGCATATTTGGAGCGCTTGGATTGTCGACGTTCGAAGAATTGCGCGTAACTCATGTACATGGTGTCCGTTTTAGGCCCATAAGTACTTTTTGGAAATATAACGACCGTTTTGGGTTGAACTCACGACTTCATCGTGACGTAAGAGAGATTTCGGCCATTTTTCGAAAGAATGAGCACTTGCATATTTGGAACGCTTGGAGAGTCGACGTACGAAGAATTGAGCGTAACTTTTGCACACGGTGTCGGTTTTCGGCCCATAAGTACTTTTTGGAAATGCAGCGACCGTTTTGGATTGAACTCACCACTTCGTCATGACGTATGAGGGATTTCGGCCATTTTTCGAAAGAATTAGCACTTGCATAATTGGAGCACTTGGATTGTCGACGTTCGAAGAATTGAGCGTAACAATTGAAAACTGCGTCCGTTTAGGGCACATAAGTACTTTCCAAAAATGTTGCGACCGTTTTGGATTGAACTCACACTTCACCGTGACTTTCGAGGGATTTCGACCATTTTTCGAAAGAATGAGCACTTGCATATTTGGAGCGCTTGCATTGTCTGCGTTCGAAGAATTGCGCGTAACTCATGCACATGGTGTCCGTTTTGGGCCCATAAGTACTTTTTGGAAATACAACGACCGTTTCGGGTTGAACTCATGACTTCATCGTGACGTACGAGAGATTTCGGCCATTTTTCGAAAGAATGAGCACTTGCATATTTGGAACGCTTGGAGAGTCGGCGTACGAAGAATTGAGCGTAACTTTTGCACACGGTGTCCGTTTTCGGTCCATAAGTACCTTTTGGAAATGTAGCGACCGTTTGGATGGAACTCACCACTTCGTCATGACGTATGAGGGATTTCGGCCATTTTTCGAAAGAATTAGCACTTGCATAATTGGAGCGCTTGGATTGTCGCCGTTCGAAAAATTGAGCGTAACTATTGAAAACTGCGTCTATTTTGGGCACATAAGTACTTTTCAAAAATGTAGCGACCGTTTTGGTTTGAACTCACGACTTCATCGTAACGTACGAGGGATTTCAGCTATTTTTCAAAAGAATGAGCGCTTGCATATTTGGAACGCTTGGAGAGTCGGCGTACGAAGAATTGAGCGTAACTTTTGCACACGGTGTCCGTTTTGGGCCCATAAGTACTTTTTGGAAATGTAGCAACCGTTTTGGATTGAACTCACGACTTCATCGTCACGTACGAGGGTTTTTGTCCATTTTTCAAAAGAACGAGCACTTGCATATTTGGAACGCTTGGAGAGTCGGCGTACTAAGAATTGAGCGTAACTTTTGCACACGGTGTCCGTTTGCAGCCCATAAGTACTTTTTGGAAATGTAGCGACCGTTTTGGATGGAACTCGCCACTTCATCGTGACGTATGAGGGATTTCGGCCATTTTTCGAAAGAATTAGCACTTGCATAATTGGAGCGCTTGGATTGTCGGCGTTCGAAGAATTGAGCGTAACTATTGGAAACTGCGTCCGTTTTGGGCACATAAGTACTTTTCAGAAATGTAGCGACTTTGGATTGAACTCAGGACTTCATCGTGACGTACGAGGGATTTCGACCATTTTTCGAAAGAATGAGCAGTTGCATAGTTGGAATGCTTGGAAAGTCGGCGTACGAAGAATTGAGCGTAACTTTTCCACACGGTGTCCATTTTCGGCCCATAAGTACTTTTTGGAAATGTAGCGATCGTTTTGGATTGAACTCACCACTTCGTCATGACGTATGAGGGATTTCGGTCATTTTTCGAAAGAATTAGCCCTTGCATAATTGGAGCGCTTGGATTGTCGGCGTTCGAAGAATTGAGCGTAACTATTGAAAACTGCGTCCGTTTTGGGCACATAAGTACTTTTCAGAAATGTAGGGACCATTTTGGATTGAACTCACCACTTCGTCGTGACGTATCGGGAATTTTGGCCATTTTTCGAAAGAATTAGCACTTGCATAAATGGAGAACTTGGATTGTCAGCGTTCAAAGAATTGAGCGTAACTATTGAAAACTGCGTCAGTTTTGGGCACATAAGTACTTTTCAGAAATGTAACGACCATTTTGGGTTGAACTCATGACTTCATCGTGATGTACTAGAGATTTCGGCCATTTTTGATAGAATGAGCACTTGCATATTTGGAACGCTTGGAGAGTCGGCGTACTAAGAATTGAGCGTAACTTTTGGACACGGTGTCCGTTTGCGGCCCATAAGTACTTTTTGGAAATGTAGCGACCATTTTGGATGGAACTCACCACTTCGTCGTGGCGTTTGGGGGATTTTGGCCATTTTTCGAAAGAATTAGCACTTCTATAACTGGAGCGCTTGGATTGTCGTCATTCGAAGAATTGAGCGTAAATATTGAAAACTGCGTCCGTTTTGGGCACATAAGTACTTTTCAGAAATGTAGCGACTGTTTTGGATTGAAGTCAAGACTTCATAATGACGTACGAGGGATTTCGGCCATTTTTCGAAAGAATGATCACTTGCATATTTGGAATGCTTGGAGAGTCGGCGTACGAAGAATTGAGCGTAACCTTTGCACACGGAAACCATTTTCGGCCCGTAAGTACTTTTTGGAAATGTAGCGACTGTTTTGGATTGAACTCCCAACTTCGTCGTGACGTATGAGGGATTTCGGCCATTTTTCGAAAGAATGAGCACTTGCATATTTGGAGCGCTTGCATTGTCGACGTTCGAAGAATTGAGCGTAACTTATGCACACGGTGTCCGTTTTGGGCCCATAGGCACTTTTTGGCAATGTAGCGATTGTTTTGGATTGAACTCAGAACATCATCATGGTGTACAAGGGTTTTCGGCCATTTTTCGAAAGAATGAGCACTTGTATATTTGGATAGCTTGGAGAGTCGGCGTACGAAAAATTGAGCGTAACTTTTGCAAACGGTGTCCGTTTTCGGCCCATAAGTACTTTTTTGAAATGTAGCGACAGTTTTGGATTGAACTCAGAACTTCATCGTCACGTATGAGGGATTTCGGCCATTTTTCGAAAGAATGAGCACTCGCATATTTGGAGCTCTTGGATTGTCGACGTTCGAAGAATTGCACGTAACTTATGCACACGGTGTCCGTTTTGGGCCTATAAGTACTTTTTGGTAATGTAGCGATCGTTTTGGATTGAACTCACATCTTCATCGTGACGTACGAGGGATTTCGGCCATTTTCAAAAGAATGAGCACTTGGATATTTGGAGCGCTTGGATTGTCGGCGTTCGAAGAATTGCGCGTAACTCATGCACATGGTGTCCGTTTTAGGCCCATAAGTACTTTTTGGAAATATAACGACCGTTTTGGGTTGAACTCACGACTTCATCGCAACGTACGAGAGATTTCGACAATTTTTCGAAAGAATGAGCACTTGCATATTTGGAACGCTTGGAGAGTCGGCGTACGAAGAATTGAGCGTAACTTTTGCACACGGTGTCCGTTTTCGGCCCATAAGTACTTTTTGGAAATGCAGCGACCATTTTGGATTGAACTCACCACTTCGTCATGACGTTTCAGGGATTTCGGCCATTTTTCGAAAGAATTAGCACTTGCATAATTGGAGCACTTGGATTGTCGACGTTCGAAGAATTGAGCGTAACTATTGAAAACTGCGTCCGTTTAGGGCACATAAGTACTTTTCAAAAATGTTGCGACCCTTTTGGATTGAACTCACACTTCATCGTGACATTCGAGAGATTTCGGCCATTTTTCGAAAGAATGAGCACTTGCATATTTGGAGCGCTTGGATTGTCGGCGTTCGAAGAATTGCGCGTAACTCATGCACATGGTGTCCGTTTTGGGCCCATAAGTACTTTTTGGAAATATAACGACCGTTTCGGGTTGAACTCATGACTTCATCGTGACGTACGAGAGATTTCGACCATTTTTCGAAAGAATGAGCACTTGCATATTTGGAACGCTTGGAGAGTCGGCGTACGAAGAATTGAGTGTAACTTTTGCACACGGTGTCCGTTTTCGGCCCATAAGTACTTTTTGAAAATGTAGCGACCGTTTTGGATTGAACTACCCACTTCGTCATGACATTCTTGGTATTTTGGCCCTTTTTCAAAAGAATGAGCACTTGCATATTTGCAACGCTTAGATTGTCAACGTTCGAAGAATTGCACGTAACTCATGCACACGGTGTCCGTTTTGGGCCCAAAAGTACTTTTTGGTAATGTAGCGATCGTTCTGGTTGAACTCATGACTTCATCATGACGTACGAGGGATTTCGGCCATTTTTCGAAAAAATGAGCACTTGCAAATTGGGAACGCTTGGAGAGTCGGCGTACGAAGAATTGAGCGTAAATTTTGCACACGGTGTCCGTTTTCGGCCCATAAGTACTTTTTTGAAATGCAGCAACAGTTTTGGATTGAACTCACAACTTCGTCGTGACGTATGAGGGATTTCGGCCATTTTTCGAAGGAATGAGCACTTGCATATTTGGAGCGCTTGGATTGTTGGCGTTCGAATAATTGAGTGTAACTTATGCACAAGGTGTCCCTTTTGGGCCCATAAGTAATTTTTGGAAATGTAGCGATCTTTTTGGATTGAACTCAGGACATCATCAAGACGTACAAGGGTTTTCGGCCATTTTTCGAAAGAATGAGCACTTGCATATTTGGAACGCTTGGAGAGTCGGAGTACGAAGAATTGAGCGTAACTTTCACACACGGTGTTCGTTTTCGGCCCATAAGTACTTTTTGGAAATGTAGCGACCGTTTTGGATTGAACTCACCACTTCGTCGTGACGTATGAGGGATTTTGGCCATTTTTCGAAAGAATGAGCACTTGCATATTTGGAGTGCTTGGATTGTCGGCGTTCGAAGAATTGAGCGTAACTTATGCACACGGTGTCCGTTTTGGGCCCATAAGTACTTTTTGGAAATGTATCGATCGTTTTGGATTGAACTCAGGACATCATCAAGATGTACAAGGGTTTTTCGCCATTTTTCGAAAGAACGAGCACTTGCATATTTGGAACGCTTGGAGAGTCGGCCTACGAAGAATTGAGCGTAATTTTTGCACACGGTGTCCATTTTGGGCCCATAAGTACTTTTTGGAAATGTAGCGATCGTTTTGGATTGAACTCATGACTTCGTCGTGACGTATGAGGGATTTCAGCCATTTTTCGAAGTAATGAGCACTTGCATATTTAGAGCGCTTGGATTGTCGGCGTTCGAAGAACTGAGCGTAACTTATGCACACGGTGTCCGTTTTGGGCCCATAAGTACTTTTTGGAAATGTAGCGTTCGTTTTGGATTGAACTCAGGACATCATCATGACGTGCAAGGGTTTTTGGCCATTTTTCGGAAGAATGAGCACTTGCATATTTGGAACGCTTGGAGAGTCGGCCTACGAAGAATTGAGCGTAATTTTTGCACACGGTGTCCGTTTTGGGCCCATAAGTACTTTTTGGAAAT
>NW_019257931.1:0-1097 GCF_002742605.1 Olea europaea var. sylvestris
AGCTGGCAAAGAGAAAAAAGAAACATGTGTACATAAATTTCAAGAACCGTGAGGGTCACGACCCCCTCACTCATGTGAGGGGGCTGTAATTGTACAATCCCACGTGAATTGTACAATCAGTTCAACCCAAATTTCAATTGGGCAATTATATGGGGACACACCCCAATCCAAACAGGGGCCTGTGTGGCAGCTCCCTATTGGGGGCTGTCCAAGCAGTTTAACCCATTTCAATATGACAAAATACGGATTGGATCGATTAGCTTGACTAGAAAGGTGAGGTGAAAAATTAAGCTCAAAGATTAGACGGACTTCTAGGAGGACAGATTCTTTATTCAATAGCAAGTTTTTAGGAATACAGTAAAGGGGGGTCCATCTTTGTCTTATTTTTATTTAAATTACAACATTATTTTTAACTTAAAATGAATTAGTTCTTTTTTCTCATCTTGATCACATCTTAATAATATTTCAATCGAACTTAACAGATAAAAAATTATATGATTTTATTTTAAGTAAAAAAATCAGAATAAATAATAAATAAATAAATTCAATTTGAACAGTATATTTTTTGGTATTAAAGTAAGAGAGCCTTAGTTTTATTAATAAGTTTGTCATATTATAAACGTTGTTGTAAAAATTAAAAATTTTAAAGTATTTCATTAAATCAAGAGACAAACAGAACAAAATCAAAAAATTGTAACAATCTATCAACAAATTTTTTTTTATTTTTCTTAATATAGGCAATATAAGCAATGTTTTCTACTACTTAATTGGATTTACCAAATTATTTATCTGAACTTCTAAAATTGAGTTATTTTTTTCTTCATCACCTTTCGTAGTTCTATATAATCAGATTTAGAGTTTCATTCCATGCATCAATAATAATAATATTCAATTTGAAAAAATCTGTCAACTTTAAAAATCGTTAATGTTATGTGTTCATAGCCTCTTGCCCTAGCTGTAAATCGGAGAAAGCAAAAATAAAAATAAAAATATATCATAATAAACTACTGAAACCTACCAAAAGCTTGGCCATTTCTCCCCAAGTGTGTCGTACATTGGACGAGGAAATGGTGGCTAATGGCTGCCCCACCCACCCA
>NW_019257932.1:0-1097 GCF_002742605.1 Olea europaea var. sylvestris
CAATGATAAATAAACAATATAAAATTACAATGAAAAAAGAATGAATTGATCCACCGAAAATCGTATGTGGGGAATCAAGATTCACAGATCACGCGAGTTCAATTAAAATACATTTGCACTATGGATATACTTGTGTGTATGTATTGATGAATGTATGTACGAAAAGTGGAATGAAATTAGACATGAATTTTGTGCAACAATAGTGTTCAAGAATGACAATATGTGACTGCATGAAATGCATGAGTAAGCACTTGTTCTAGGTTTTCTATAAATTTTTGGACTAATAGTGAAAATCATTTTTAATATTTGTTCATAACAAACCAACTGGCTTACATGTAAGAACTAGTATATAACTGCATACTTTTCATTTTATCTAGATCTTCTGTACAATTAAGAATAATAAATTAATTACCCAAAATTCTAGGATCTAAAGTACAAATACAAAAGAAAATCTAAAATTGATATTTTCATGGGACAGACCATTAAATGTAAAGCAATTGCACAATAGTTGCACAGTAACTGCATAATAGTATATTTAATTGTATGAAGAATAATATATACATATTAGTTGTTACACAAAATGTAATTATTATGTGAATAAATATAAATTATCTTAGGCATTATATTTGAATAATAACTAAAAAATCAAAAATCAAAAAGTCAATATGCCTTATCATGTAAATGGTCTAGCGTTATTTGATGTGTACAACTTCAACGTGAATTATAGGCTCATTTTTCAATTTTGGAAAAATTATAGGTCGGTAATAAATAGGTTACCATATTAATACCTAACCTACCTTCAATCTTACCTTTGAATCACATGTACACAACATGGCTGTATATATACATGAATAATCTCTTAAGCATTGATACTTAGTTTATGTTAAGTAATTCATCAATTAAATGGTGTGCCATGTTATCAGTGCTTAACATAAGCTAAGCACCGATACTTATATATACACACACGCGCACACAAATCTTGCACACATCTAAGAAGTGTTATTTTTTCTCTTCTAACTTTTTATAGATATAATTGTATGGATGTGTAAAGGAAAAACAAGAAATATAAAGGAATAAATAAATAAATAAATAAATAT
>NW_019257933.1:0-1097 GCF_002742605.1 Olea europaea var. sylvestris
GAGCATTTAAAGAAAATTTGGAGACAGTTTGGACGTGTTTATTGGGGAATGAGGTCTCAAGTATTGGCATCTATGGTATGGGAGGAGTTGGCAAAACAACTCTGGCACAATGTATCTATAATAAGCTCAAGAATGAAACTATGTTCTACGACAATATATTTTGGTTCACTGTCTCAAAAGATTTAAACATTCACAAATTGCAGAATGACATTGGAAAAGCCCTGAATCTAGATCTTTCCGATAAAGATGATGAGCACAAAAGGGCAGCCAAATTGGGTTGGGCATTGGAGAGAAAGAAGAGATTTGTACTCATGTTGGACGATGTCTGGACTCCTTTTTCTTTACAGAAGATTGGAATTTCTCCCTCTCTTGCTACCTATGGATTCAAGATGGTAGTAATTACTCGATCAAGAGAAGTGTGTCACAAAATGGAATGCCAGAAGCATCTGAAAGTAGAAGCTCTTTCTGAAGAAGAAGCTTGGAAGCTATTTATGAACAAACTTAGTTATGGTATACGACTTCCACCCAAAGTGGAAGAGGTAGCAAGAAAAGTGGCAAAAAAGTGTGCTCGTTTGCCACTTGCAATTGTCGCAATGGCCGGAAGCTTGAAAGGGGTGATTGACATCCATGAGTGGAGGGATGCCCTGGAAGAACTGAAAGAATCTTGTATGGGACGAGATGTCATGGAAAATGAAGTGTTTCCAATACTCTTGTGTAGTTTTAATCGATTGAGGGATCCAATACTAAAGCGTTGCTTCTTGTATTGCTCGTTATATCCAGAAGACCATGGTATTCAAAGACACAAATTGATAACAAATTTCATTTCAGAGAAGCTGATGGAAAGAAGAACAAGCAGGCAAGCATACTTCGATCAAGGTCACAAAATATTGAATAAATTGGAGAATGTTTGCTTATTGGAAAGATGTGAAGAAACTCACTATGAAGATGGAGGTGTGAAGATGCATGATCTAATAAGAGACATGGCTTTAAAGATCACTAAAGATGAGTACATGGTAAAAGCTGGGCTTCAGTTGAAGGAAATACCAGAGGAGCAGGAATGGAAGGAAGATTTGGATAAGGTTTCCTTAATGCGGAAC
>NW_019257934.1:0-1097 GCF_002742605.1 Olea europaea var. sylvestris
AGGTAGAATAATTAGACTTGGACCCCCCAAGGCATAGTCTAGTGATGCAAATGATAGGAATGTGGTTATCTCACGCCTTGTTGGCAGCCGCAGTGTGAGGGTTCGATTCCTGAAACATGGAATTGAACTCCTTGTAGGCGCAGTGTACATGCAGCTCTTATTCCCTGACCTACTGTGACACATCCCGCGATTTACCTCCCTCACAAAACTTTAGGGGCGAGACAGGGCGGTGGGGGCCCTCAAGGTAAGGGTTCAACCTTTTTAATAATTAGACTTAGAGCTGCTAATTGTCTTCTTAATTACGTAGGATTTTACTTAATTTTCTGAAATTATATGCTATAATTAGTATCGTGTTCTTAAGAAACAGAGTTACAAAAGTGACATGAAAAATTAAGAAATTTGAAAAATGGATGCAATATGTCAAGTCATCGTAAGAGCTTATAGATTATAACTAAGTCTGGCATGAAAGGTGTACAAATGATGAGTACAAGAGGGGAGTAACTGCTAAATACTAAAGAAGACGAAGATAGAAGAGACGACTTCGACAGACATGGCTAACCAACTTGTGTAATATGTAGTCTATTTTATCTAGAAAAGTCCAAACAAGTACATCAATTACCAAGTCCTAATAGCTGACTCATATATGACATTGACATAAAAAGTTTATGGCTCCTAAATTAATATTAGAACATTTTTTTATAATACTAGCCGGCATTATGATTTGGATGGCTTCTCCAATGCAAATACAAACGCCAGAAAAATTAGACTTTTAAGTCGATAGCGATCGATAGAATCTTCCTTGATAGTTATTTTTAATATAAGTACTGCGTTCAACAGACTGATCTAAGCAATTAAACCCCCGTTTGGCCCCCATTATTTGGACTTATAATGTGGGAATAGTGTTTTTTGGAAAAAAATTGATGGTTGTAAAAGAATGAAAATTTTTTAATTTATGTGTAATATTATTTTATTGAAAATTGAGTGTTTAAAAATAGAAGAGGGAGAACCCCTCCGATATAAGAGAGGCTTTACTTCTGTATCTTGATTCCTTGAGAGTCAACTGCATTAGCAGCCTATCATGTCTAATCAAATAGACC
>NW_019257935.1:0-1097 GCF_002742605.1 Olea europaea var. sylvestris
AATGAGTATATTGTGGATAGTGTCAACTTGGTGGAGGATAGAGTAGTAGAAGTAGATGGAGTGGATTATGAGATATTAGGAGTTGATGGAGTGGATGATGGGATTGTGGTAGATGGTGCAACAGTGCCCAAGGTTGGTAGGAAGTTCAACGACGAAAAAGATATGTATGAGTTTTACAAAAGATATGCGTACAACGTAGGCTTCCCAGTTAGAAAAAGGAATTCGCAAAAGGATGATTATGGAGTTGTGAAGTATGTTGTGTTCACATGTAGCTGTGAAGGACAAAGAAATAGTAATGCAACTGGTTCTTTGAAGCCGCATGCTACCATTCAGTCGGGTTGCAAAGCAAGAATTGCTGCTTCTGTAGATGCATGTGGAATATGGAAAATAAACATAGTCAATGTCAATCACAATCACAAAACAAGTCCTTCGAAGTCAAGGTTGTATCGTTGCAACCGAGAGTTGAGTGCCCATGTCTCATGACAACTTGAAGTGAATCATATGGCAGGGATTTCGCTGCACAAAAGTTACAACGCTGCAGTTGTAGAAGCGGGTGGGGTATGAGAACTTGACTTGTATAGAAAAGAATTGTCGAAACTATATTGAACAAGTTAGGCGGTTAGACTTGGAGACGGAGATGCCGTAGCAATACAAGTCTACTTTTCGAAAATGCAAGCAAGGTATTTGAGTTTTTACTTTACTATGGATTTAGATGATGAGTCGCCGTTGAGGAATATTTTTTGGGCTGATAATAGGAGTAGGCAAGTATATAAGGAGTTCGCGATGTTGTAACATTTGATACCACGTACCTAACTAACAAGTACGACATACCGTTCGCACATTTTGTTGGGGTTAATCATCACGAACAATCGACGCTACTTGGTTGTGGTTTGGTGTCCAACGAAAGTACAGAAACATTTGTGTGGTTGTTCAGGACTTGGCTTCAGTGTATGCATGACCAAGCTCTTAAGGGAATTATCACTGATCAAGATAAGGCCATGCAAAGCGCAATTTAGATCGTTCTTCCGAACACTCGGCATAGGTGGTGTTTGTGGCATATATTGAAGAAGTTGTCAGAGAAGTTTGGATATCACGTC
>NW_019257936.1:0-1097 GCF_002742605.1 Olea europaea var. sylvestris
GTTATTGATGTTGGTTTGACTTTACCTAGTCACAATTTCCTATAAACAAAATACAACATTAGGTTGATACTATCACTTGTGTCACACAATGCATCAATTGAACAGGAATTTCTAATTGAAATTGGTAAAATAAAATTCCCTGTATCTTTCAATTTGGAAGGCAATTTGCTTTGGACTCTTGCACTACTTTCCTCAGTTAATGCCACAGTTTTAAATTTCAAAAGCTTCTTTTCTTTGTCAATATCTTTTTCAAAAATTTCATTTAGCTAGGAATATGTAGTATCGCATCAATGAATGGAACATTGGTCTGGAGCTTCTTGAGGGCATCAAGGAAATTTTCATAATTTGTGGCTTATTTGTTCTTCTTGAGCTTTTCGTACTTTTTCCTTTTTCAGTTGCGGTTGGTGCAGGTTTTTCTACCATTGCAACTTCATCAATCACTTCTTGGTCATATTTTCTTTGGGTTTTTTTTGTAGTAATCTTTCATGATTGTATTTCACTCTTTGTATTTATGACACGAATATTTTGCTCCATTTACTTCTTTAGAAGTCTTTGGGAAAAATATAAGTGGGGTTACATATGCTTTAACTTTCATGGGGGGCCTGGGTGGATCGTTCTCCACTACTTTAATTTCTATCACTTGTTCCTTAGGATTTATCATTTTATTGCCTGGAAATGTTCTTTGTGGGAGTTTTGCAAGTTGTTGCTCTATCTAACCGATTTGTGTATCTAGTTTCTTGACGGATGCCTGCTGATTTTGAAAGTTTGTGTCAATTTGTTGGAACATCTTGTCCATCTTTTGCACATATTGTTGAAACATCTCCCCCAAACTTGGTCTTCTTTCTTGCTAAAAATTGTTCCCATATAAGTTGAAATTACGGGAGACATTTTGAATAAAATTTACTTGTTCCTCCAAAGACGTAAGCATCAAGCAACTTTCTATAACGTGATTTCTCCCATAATTCTCACAAGCTGAACAGGTCATCACTGCATTTGTTCCACTTGTTTGCAATTCTACAAGTAACTCTACCTGTTTTGTTAAAACTGCTATTTGTACATTGGTAGATGTTGTGCTATCTAATTCATATACTCCAGCT
>NW_019257937.1:0-1097 GCF_002742605.1 Olea europaea var. sylvestris
AAAAAAAAAAAAAAATTAAAATATAAGTGATGATTACAAAGAATTTCACTTCGAGATTATACACAATTTATAAGATATATACAATTATAAGGTTATGTACACGTGAGATAAGGTTAAATATTTTTATTGAATTACACATAATTATAGAAATATAAAATTGACCTATAACAAGCTGAATTTTATAATAAATGATAGTTATTAAAAAAAAATAAAAAAGAAAAACATTCACAATAAGTGATATGTACAATAAGGTTTTTCAATTCATGAGACAAGGCAAACTACACAATAGATAAATTCTCTCTCCTCCTCTTAACATTTTTAACCTTATATATAATATGTTGTATATTTATTTTATGTAGCAAGATGGTGACTCATTTGAGCGTGCCGATCTTATATTTGTTTCAGGTTTTGTTCATTGCGATATTTATTTCTTAAATCTCCCTCCAAAATGATGATTTTTTTGAATATCAAAATCCTTGTGCTAGTTTGAATAATTCATTTGAACTTGGGAACTAATAGCATTTCATCTTAACAAGTTAACCTCATTAAGAGGATTAATCTAATCCCTTATGTTGATTAATGCTTTTATATTTAAGCAGCATGAGGTATAATGTTTATTAATTTCGACAATAATCTTCCACCTGCAAATCAATTTTTTATTTTTTTTAATAAGAAATATTGACTTGTAAGCACAAGAATACATGTATATATTCTTACTAATTTACATATAAACATGTTGCAGTTACTTTTTAAGCAAAACTTCTATTAATATGATAATAGTATTTTCATTTTACATTAACTATAAATAGAAGTTTCCACCATGAGATTTGTTTTTCTTTTATTTCATTGTAGTATTACATTATTACATGGTAATAGTGTTCTTAACTGAAAAGCATACGAATGTTCAAATAAGAAATATATAAATAAATAAACTTTGGCTTTAAGAGTTGATTTTGTTCAAGGAAGCAAATATATTGGCACTATAGGGAAAGCCTAGAAAATGGGTTACAGTGCAACCCACTTTGAACTATTTAGTAGTCTACTTGTGTTGTTGGCATATCGTTGCAAGTTGACAACTAAGAAAATTGAGAAAAGTA
>NW_019257938.1:0-1097 GCF_002742605.1 Olea europaea var. sylvestris
TGCTCCGAATCATCTGTCTTGATTTGAGTGTTAAGTACTCGCCTCGAGACCAGCAACTCCCCAACAGCAAATTTCGTCTCATCTTCACCACCAATATCCTCCAACGCCGACATGTCATCGTACTCTCATTCGCTCTCACTTACCACCTCTCCATTGTTCCGCAACACCATGGTTCGTTTGTTAGGACACTGAGATTGTGTCCTGACCCCAAACACCTAAAACACTTGATGTCCTGACTTCGTGATGGTTGTGGCTTTGATTTTGGATCTGTCCTACTAGCACTTTCTTCTTCCCCCTTCTGCCACTCACTTCTTCCTTTGGTTATTGCTTCACTCCCCTTATTATTATCATCCTACTTCGACTTCCAATTTGGGTTAGAAGACGAAGTATTCACCGGTTGCCTCGCAGTCCCCTTCCTCTTCAGGTATTTCTCCACCTTCATGGTTACATACAACATGTCCTCCAGCTCCACGTAATGCTGCAATTCCACTACATTAGCAATTTCTCAATTTAGATCATTTAAGAACCGTGTCATGGTAGCTTCCCGATCCTCTACCACATTTGCCCTGATCATGAGTATTTCCATTTCCTTGTGATAGTTCTCTATGCTCCTCTACCCTTGATACAGGCTCTGCAACTTCTAATGGATCTCCCTATAGCAGTGGTTAGGAACGAACCGCTTTCTCATCAACGCCTTCAAATCCTTCCAAGTACTAATTGGTCTTCCCCCACACCGTCGCTGTGCAGTAACCACTTGATCTCGCCAAGTTATTACATAATTAATGAACTCTAACACCACCAACTTCACCTTCGTCTCATCTGAATAATTATAGCAATCAAAAATTAATTCCACCTTCCTTTCCCATTCCAAGTACGCCTCTGGGTCACTCCTCCCTTTAAATTGTGGAATGGACATTTTGATATTGCCCATGTTCCCATCCTCCTCATCTCCGTGATTATTCCTAACCCGTCGTTCAGGCCTACCACATTTATTCCTCATCCATCCCATCCACACTTCTCAATACTCCTCATCATCCCATTTACTGCCCATATTAGATGCTTCTCGTTCCATCCTATGCTCCCGCCTACCTGGCCTC
>NW_019257939.1:0-1097 GCF_002742605.1 Olea europaea var. sylvestris
TTTTTTTTTTGAGCCTGGGCTAAGGTTTGTGATGGGTGAATGAATCAAACCAGAGAGAAAAAGGGCTTTTTTTGGTGATATGATATATTTTAGCTTTACGTCGAACTGAGCTTTTGTAGGTCACCAATGTAGCAACCGGCAATCCAATTTATCGTCATTCATCATTTTTGAAGTCTTTTGTTCTTTGTTGTTACCTTTTTCAAATATGTAGTGTCCCTACAATGAACTCTCTTTAAATGGGTGGTTATAAGTGGTGTACAAAATCAGAGTATCACTTTTGATGGCTATGAATATGCCAGATATCTCGTGATTTGGAGTTTCTTATATATTCATATTTATGGTTCATTGAAAAGTTCATTGGAATACATCTTCAGTTGAGTTTTGCTTTTAACCCTTGCTCATCTTGAGGAAACTTTTTGTTATATTCCAATAGATGGTTCTATGAGATAACCCTGAATCTGATAAGTGAGCTCCTCCTTATGAGTAGAGCTTTGTTGATATTATCGACATTGATATCATGATGAAATTAGGTTATATTGAATGCTTTTCCTAAGTGATCTCTTTCAACTTCTAAGAACCTTGGGCAAAAGATAATTAATATCAACTTTTAAGAATGCTTTTAAGAAAGTGAATGAAGAGAAATGAGAGGAATATTGTATTTTATTCAATAAACAAGTGTGTCTTATTACCGTCAAAGAGCCTCTTTCTATAGATTATAAATTACATTGAAAAAGGAAAATTACAACTAGGAAGGAAAACTAGGATTTCCTTTTAAAAAAGGTGACAAACTCAACTATCTTACCAAAATCAGTAAAACGCAATAATGGAAAATTCTATTCTAATTGATTTGATATCATTTACGCCTGGAATATATTTTCCATTTTGCATCACTCACATTTTGTAGAAATAGGTTTTGATTTCTACATTTCTGAATGCTTTCCTGAAGTTGGAAAATTTCAGTCTTGTATCTGCATGGAATTGGAATCAAATACATTTGAATTTTTATATACTTGAGCAAGAGAAAAATACAGCTTGCGAATTTTTTACAGCCTCATACAAAATTTCACACACACACTGATGGTAATCTTAAAATGACA
>NW_019257940.1:0-1097 GCF_002742605.1 Olea europaea var. sylvestris
TCTTGCTTAAAGTAGAGTTAGTTAATGGTTGTCATGAAGGATAAAAAGTACGTAAATATCTAAGAAATGAACTGAAGTTATGAATTATGACCTATCATTTTCACAAAAACAAAAACTAGATAGATCTACCATTATAAGATCTAAAACCAGTTATAAATGAAAGGCAAACCAAATCATCAGAACTTCGAGATACCCACTGAATTCTTTTCATGTATATTTAAGATTCAGGTCAAACCACACTTTACTCTTTCTCCCAGTCATGCAAATGGAAACAATGTTCTCGTCACTGTAAACATTCTCATATTAAGAAAAACCCCAACATAATAAATACAGTTAGCAATAGCAAATGAGTATGAGCAATTGAGCATGTTTTGCAAAGCCTGAGAAAAGGATTTAGCTTACTTTTTAGAAAAAGGACTTACTTTAAAAGAAGTATGTTTTTCTGAATGTTTTGTTGGAAAAACAGTAATTTTCTAAAAGTAGAAATGTGTTTGTCAAGAAAAGACACTTAAAAAAGTAACTCTTGAACTTACATATATGTTCGGCTAAGCTTAAAGTTATTTTGAGTAATATTAAAGGCTTAGATAAACATGGTCACAATTAATTTTTTTGATGCTGTTATGTCAATAAACCAAAACCCATTGCATTATAAGCACCAAGTCTACCTCAAAAATACACATTACGATTTCAATACAGTTGGAATGGTAATATGAGATAAGCCTATATAAATTGGACTCACTTGCCAGTTTGATCTCGTGAGGTGTCATTGTGTCGGTCAAATAAAGAGTCATCAGAGGAGTGAAGTTACTAGATTCTGGTAATGCTTTCAAAATAGACTCCCGATATGCCATGGCTTCAGATGTTTTGGTGACAGGAGGTTTAAGATTAGGCATGATTATGGCCCTTCCAAAGTTATTTGAACTGCATACATCATCATTTTCAAAGGAAGTGTTAAGAAGAATTTGAAAAACGAATTGAATTCAGTGAAATCAAAGACAAAAAGAAATGCGTATGACTAATATCAATTACAGTGCAAGTGACAAGAAGAACACATCTTTTATGCTAAATGCCCTCGTGATACCAACCTGTGAGACACT
>NW_019257941.1:0-1097 GCF_002742605.1 Olea europaea var. sylvestris
ACATATGAATTTTAATTGATCAAGAAAACATACCTTGATCCATGGCAATAATTGAGAATTTTAGATCTGCAAAATAATAAACTATTAAAATTAAAGAAACCGTTCTCTCACTTTTCCTCTTTTTTATTGAATGAATTAATTGGTAGATTTCATTCACATTTATAGGCAGAGAGAGGCAGTCTCATTTTGTGCTATAAAACTCTCAACTTTTCATCGAAGTAGACAATTATAAAACTACCATTTTTCAATTGGGCCAATAGGATTTTAGTAATATTAATCACCTTTAATTAATTCTTTAATAATTACAATTAATGGTAGACCAGACTAGGGCATATGTAACACAGGCGCTAGAGGATTACCCGAACTGCCTTTCTATCCATGATAAATAGTTTAACTCCTGTAGGAACATTTTGAAGGAAATCAGCATAAAATTGACCTTTATTGAAGGTTGCTTAGAACAGAGTTTAAGAAATCCCATTGTTGAGGTATCATCTTCCCCTTCAGGTGCTCTACCTGAAAATACTTTCATAGGTGGAGTCAACGCCGTGAAGCCCCTGCGAACTCTGAAGCTCGATGTTCCTCGTTTCTATGGAGAGGATCCTCATGGATGGATTTTTAAGGCAGAACAGATTTTTGATTACCATGAAACCCTAGATCATCAACATTTTATGATATCATCATTTCATATGGATGGGGACGCCTTGTATTGGTACCAATGGATGCACCGTAATAATCTGTTTCCAACTTGGTAGGAATTTCTTGAGGCCCTCTTGGTTCGATTTGGTCCTTCGGAGTATAGAGACGTCCAAGATAAGCTTGCCAAGTTGACTCAAACAACCAGTGTAGCAGATTATCAATCTATATTTGAAGCTTTAGCCAACCAAACAACTAGAGTCCTTGAGTCATTCCATCAGAGCTACTTTGAATTGGGTTTTGGGCAATGATATCCATCGAGAGGTTCGTGCCTTGTAACCTCACTCCCTTATACAAGCTGTGAATCTAGCTAAGCTTACGGAAGACAAACTCCAGGACACTGGCATAAGAAGTTGTCCTAGTCGACCAATTCTAGTCCCCAATATTAAGCCCTCTCCAGTACT
>NW_019257942.1:0-1097 GCF_002742605.1 Olea europaea var. sylvestris
TCCAAAAATTCTTCAATTATTTTTTCTTCATCTACTATATTCATCATTATCTTTGGTTCGTAACTTGGCTCTGATACCATTTGGTCGGAGTGTGCAGCGGAGGGGTTAATATTTTTGAGCCAATTAGATTTTTCATAAATATTTAAAATGTCACAATAGAATTTATAAAATTCACTATTTTTTATTAATACTTTTTCTTGAATAATTATGTTTAATTTTTCAATTCTTCTTCTTAAATTAAGGATTAATTTATATATGTCTTTTTCCATTTTGATTGCTTCGTTATCTATGGAATCATTTTTATTTTTTATTTTTGGGTCTAAATATTCTATAAAGAAGTCTTTCAGATCTTCTTCTAGATAGATTAATTCGTTTTCTGTATAAATTTTTAGATCAATAAAATTTTGTATAATATTTGGATCTAGATTTATTAAAAATTTATGATCTATATTTTCTTGCGGACTTATTTGAAGATTTTTAGACATTGTAATGGCTTTGGTTGCAATTTCTTTATCAAGGGTACTTTTGAAAAATTAGTTGTTTGGAGACTAGTTTTCAAATGTTTTTATTTCTTAGGCTAATTTGGAAAATCAACCTTCTATTTAGGCTGTAGAGCTATATTTCCTCCAAATTTGGTCTGGTCACTTCGGTCAATAGGCCTATGAACCGGCTGATTAACCGCAAAACCAGAAAAACCAGTCACGGGTTTTTACCGATTCGTTGCACCTTCCCCTGTATATTATTTTAAGGATTAATCCCACTTTTGTCCAATGGGCTCACTTGCAATGGCAGCAGGCCCATTTTCTTTTATTTTCACATCTTGCTAGTTTTAAAAGAGATTCCTGTTGTACAGTTTTTTTCTTGAGCCCATATGGAATACTAAGACTTAGGTTGATTTTAAAAGATGATTTTCACGCACATTTTCTATGGGGAACCGATGTGGGATAAATTTAGGCTAGTTTTCAACAGATTATCCTCATCCACATTTTCTATGGTCAACTGTGAGATAATTAAAAAAGTTACAGGGTTGGCCAATCGAATTATTACATGTTTAATTATCTACTTCATTCTATAGTATATGGAGTTAAATCATGCTC
>NW_019257943.1:0-1097 GCF_002742605.1 Olea europaea var. sylvestris
TACCAACATCCTTGCTGCTGCAGGTGATATCCTGTTTATCCTTCCTCTCTTCTCCTGCTTCCAAGTTTACCTCCTATCACCACAATTTCTTATACTTCAGAATAATGTTTTAGAATCTTCTGCTCAATTTTTGACTTCTGTAATAACTATCCAATTGTTCGACTTTTGAGCAGAGGCACCATGCTACTGTGACCATTATTCATCCACATACGAAAAACCCAGATAAAATTGCGAGTGAAGCTGATATTTTAATTGCAGCTGCTGGAGTGCCAAATTTGGTGTGCAGGAGTTGGTTAAAACCTGGTGCAATAGTTGTTGACGTTGGCACTACCCCGGTTGAGGTGACATCTAGTTGCTTGAATGATGAAATATAGCCTGCTTTTATTTGTTCTCTTATTCATGTTGGAATACTTGCAGGATCCCAAGTGTGAACATGGTTATCGGCTCATTGGAGACGTTTGTTTTGAGGAAGCATCAAAGGTAGCTTCTGCGATTACGCCTGTGCCAGGAGGAGTTGGACCAATGACTGTTGCCATGCTGCTTTATAACACACTTCAATCTGCTAAGCTCTCATTTAAATTTACTTAGAAAATTACTCTTATATGTTTATTTATATGTACAGGTGTTTGCATCCAAGTCTATATTTTATGTGTCAGGCGTCCGTAATACTCCGAAATTTTTTGTAGTGTGATGTGGACTTAATTATGAAGTTTGGAAGGTTTAGGACTAAAAGAGGAATATGCTAATTTTAAAGGCTAAAGTTATATCCTGTAAGTCGAGAAAAATATATCAAGCTTTGGGATATTTTAGCGATTTGTAGAAATTCAGAGGTGAAAGTGCAAATATTTTTAAAAATCTATAATATAGGTTATTTCAAGAAACTATGGAAAAAATAGGGGTACTTTTAAAATTGACTTAGTCAAAGATCTTTATTTTCACTTTGATTTTTAAAAACATTAACCTCTTGGTAAAAGAAAGAGATGCCCTTAAATGTATTATATAATTACAAAATATTGGATAGTTTAAAAGGCATTATTATCTTTTTAGTTAATAATTGAAAATCAAATATTTCCCCACTTATAAAATTGTAGAACGAG
>NW_019257944.1:0-1096 GCF_002742605.1 Olea europaea var. sylvestris
TGTTTTGGGTCCATAACCACATTTCGAAAAGCACATAACGATTCGGAACGAAGTTCATGTGGAAGAATAGGCACTTGCATACACGAAATGCTTGGATTGTCAGTTTTCAAAAAAATTGGCATAACTTTTGTATACGGTGTCCATTTTGGGCCCATAACCACATTTCATAAAGCCCGTGACCATTTGGAATGAGATTCGTGTGGAAGTACGGGCACTTGCTTACACGAAACACTTTGATCGCCATTTTTTCAAAAAAATTGGCACAACTTTCGTATACGATGTTCATTTTGGGCCCATAACCACATCTCAGAAAGCTTGAGACGATTTTGAATGAGGTTCATGTGGGAGAACAAGCACTTGCATACACGGAATGCTTGGATTGTAAGTTTTCAAAAAAATTGGCATAGCATTCGTATACGGTGTCTGTTTTGGGCCCTAACCACATTTTGGAAAGCTCATGATGAGTTGAAAGGAGGTTCATGTGGAAGAATGAGCACTTGCATAAATGTAACGTTTAGATTGTTAGTTTTCAAAAAAATTGGCATAACATTTGCATACGATGTTCGTTTTGGGCCCATAACCACATTTCAAAAAGTTTGCGATGAGTCAGAAGGAGGTTCGTGTGGGAGAACAAGCACTTGTGTACACGGAATGCTTGGATTGTCAGTTTTCAAAAAAATGGGCATAAGTTTCACATATAGTGTCCGTTTTGGGTCCATAACCACATTTCAAAAATCTCGCAACCAGTCGGAATGAGGTTCATGTGGGAAAACACACACTTGCATACACGTAGCGCTTGGATTGTCAGTTTTCAAAAAAATTGGCTTAACTTTAGCATACGGTGTCTATTTCGGGGCCATAAACACATTTCGAAAAGCTTGCAACGATTCGAAACGAAGTTCGTGTGGGAGAACAGCCACTTGTGTACGAAAAAATTAGATTGTCCATTTTCAAAAATTTTGGCATAACTTTCGCATATGGTATCTGTTTTGGGCCCATAACCACATTTCAGAAAGGTCGTGACAATTTGACATGAGATTCGTGTGGAAGAACGGGTACTTGTGTACACAAAATGCTTGGATTGTCATTTTTTTTT
>NW_019257945.1:0-1096 GCF_002742605.1 Olea europaea var. sylvestris
AAAGTATTTAGAGAGCCATCAACATTATACTTCCTCCTAAATACCCATTTACATCCAATAGATTTGGATAACGGTGGTAGATCAACAAGCTCCAAAGTTTTATTAGACATAATCGAATCCATTTTATCTTTAATTGCATCTTTCCAAAAATGCTATCACGAGAAGCCATAGCTTCTTTATAGGTTTTAGGATCAATTTTCACTTATAGAACAAAAGGAATTGTTCTTACAACATTCAACTTATTTCCTTCTACTAAGTAAAAAGAGATGAGTTGAGAATCAATTTCACCTGGTCCCAAAGACTTCTCAACTCGAGTTCTCTTAATTTTTCGTGGTTCACTAGACTCATCAACATCTTTAGAAGACATTTCATCACCTATTCCACTTGAGCTAGGAATTTTTTCAATATTGTCCTTCAATTCATTATCTGATGATAATAAATCTTCAAAGAACTCTATATTACTTGATTTGATAATCACATTGGTCTTCAAGTTTAGCAATATATAAGATTTGCTATTATTAGCATATCAAACAAAAGTACATTTAATGCCTCTTGGACCTAATTTGGTCCTATTAGGATTTGTGTTCTTATAATAAGCAAGACATCCCCGCACTTTGAAATATCCAGTGTTCGATTTTCTTCCTTTCCACAATTCATAAGAAAAAACCTTTGTATGTTTAGAAGGAATCCTATTAAGTATCCTACATGCACTTAATAAAGCCCCACTCCATAAATTAAATGGCAACTTAGCATATATAAGTATGGCATTAATCATTTCTACTAAAGTCTTATTCTTTCTTTCAGCCAAATCATTTTTTCGGGTGTCCTAGGTGCAGAACATTGGTGAATTATGCCATGTTGTTCACAATATAAATTAAATTCACTAGAAAAATATTCACCACATCTCTCACTTCTTCAGGTCTTTATTTTTTTATTTAAGTGATTTTCAACTTCATTCTTATAAGTCTTAAACAAATCAAGGGCCTCATGTTTATATTTTATCAAATAAACATATGTATATCTTGACAATCATCAATAAATGTTATGAAATATCTATTTCCACCTCTTGTTAGCATGTCATTCAATTCACATATAT
>NW_019257946.1:0-1096 GCF_002742605.1 Olea europaea var. sylvestris
AAAGGAATGGGACACATTGGGAACAAGAGGTTGAAATATCTTAATGACCAGAATTTACTTGGCAAGGATAGTGTTACACCTTTAAATTTTTGCGAGACGTGTATTCAAGGAAAGTCACACAGGGTTAGCTTTAGGATATGTGAACACAGTCACACAGGGTTAGCTTTAGGATATGTGAACACAGCACTAAGAGACCATTGGACTACATTATGCAGATTTAAGGGGTCTAAAAAAAATCCCACACATAGAAAGAATAGATTTTTTCTATCCATCGTTGATGACCACTCAAGAAAAGTTTGGGTGTATCTCCTTAAATTCAAATTTGAAATTTTTAGTAAGTTTAAGTCCTGACTTACCTTAGCTGAAAATATGGGAAATGTTGCGAAAACTCTTAGAATCGACAATGGGTTAGAGTTTTGTAACTTTAAACTTGATAGTTTATGCAAGGGGAAATATATAATGAGGCACAAGATTGTGAGACATACCTACCAACAAAATGGGGGTGGGGGAGAGGATGAATCAAACTTTAATTGATAAACTCAAATGTACGATGATTAGTTCTAGGTTGTCTAAAGGTTTTTTAGGTAAAACCATGTGTACTGCTGCCTATTTGATAAATAAGTCACCTTCTAGTTCTGTTGACTTCAAGACTCTCCAAGAGTTGTGGTATAGAAAACCTCAGATTTGTCACACATTAGAGCAATTGATTGTGCAGCTTATGCACATTAGGTTGAGGACAAATTGGACGCTTGGCTACTAACTGTACCATGTTAGGTTATTTGAAGGGAATGGACGGATATAGACTGTGGGCCTTGAGTGTAAAGGGCATTAAGATTATTAATGTTAGAGATGTGAAGTTCAATGAACTTTATATACCATGCCTTAAAAGCATAGATAGTCAAAACAACAAAGACTGAGAAGGAAAATCTTTTTCTAGAAAGAAGATAGAGTTTGAGGTGAAAAGATTAAATGATAATCCAAAGGATATTGAAAACTAACCTCAAGAAGAATCTGATCAAGAATCAGTGATAGAACAACCTGAACTTAATGAAATTGTTGTCCCTAATAAAGAAAAGTTTGTAGGTATTAATTTGGA
>NW_019257947.1:0-1096 GCF_002742605.1 Olea europaea var. sylvestris
AAATTATGATGGTCGTATATCCGGTCTAATCTTATTGCTAACCTTAAGGTCTAAGAGTAAGCATAATCACTGCCACATCCTTTTATTAACCACTCCTTATAAGACATTTTGGCAACCCTAGTATGAGCCCACCTCTTCCGACCAATTACTAGTAAGCAATGATTACATAATGCTACTCCATCATTACATGATACTATAGTCAAAGCCTATGTGTAATGATGAACTAATGAGACCGACCTCAACGATCAACCAAAGCAACGTATTTTTTAATAGTAGCACACATTTCTAGGCTGTAGATGAAATGACATGAGGCAGTCTAGTGGTGTGGTCTTCCCTCCTATAAATAAGGACCACTGGTCCCCCTCCTAAGGTCTAAGAATCCTTCGAAAGAGACATTGTATTTCCAACACAGGTTTCTTTGTTATAAATTATTGTGTACATTGGTCTAATTTTATTAGAAATCAAAATATTTTTCTCTAAATTTCTTTAAAAGCCATATATCACTTTTAGTCATCAACAAATGAGTTCTTAAAAAACATGCACTAATCTTGTCATTCTTTATAATTTGAGGGGCTGTAAAATGTTAACTTGAAAAGGATAAAAGGAAGTCAAGCATCTTATTAATTCAAAATTATATCTGTAAATTAAACAGGTTCATTTGTTTGAGTTTATAAATAATATCATAATGAATTGAAAGAAATGTTCCCGTACTACAATGAAATTCAGAAGACAACGAAAATGGCTGTTGCATTGCACCGGCCATTATTATAAAATAAAATTAAAAATTTTAAGTTAAATCGATATCCATTTTGGTTTACTACCTAGAATCAATCAAAAATTGAGTGGAACGGACTAAACTAGTTTCAGTCCAACAATTCTAATAACTTTTGACTATCGTTAAAATTAATCATTGTCAGATACAGTATGGCATTCCAGACATGCCCTTATTACATTGAAATACCATTTGAATTGACAAGTTTAGATCGTGCAATACTAGACTATGTTTAGGGCATATAATTGTTCTTAAAAATCAATCACACTAATTAGAAAATTATAAATGCTATTTTTTAAAGTTTCTTTTCACTAGCACTATCAC
>NW_019257948.1:0-1096 GCF_002742605.1 Olea europaea var. sylvestris
AGCTTTTAACTTACACATTGAGCTACTCACGATGATGAGGTCAAAGACTTTGAGCATTGGACGAGATGAAAAGGCAAGAGCTCTGTCGGTGTAACCGATTTATATGACATAAAGAAATAATAGAAAAAGAGTTCCAATATAAATATTTTCATTAGTGCGTAAATCGACTGTATACAACAATTGCAACCTCGAATGCCGTCCCCTACAATAATAATTGAATTTTCGACTATCACACAATTGCTTCTGCTTGAAAGAGGAGGACTGAGGAGTATGGGACTCGTAACCGGAGAAAACCCGTATTGAGTGTCCGTGAATGAAAGGTTATGAAACTGTACAAAAGACTGCATCGACAAGTGTACCATCCAAGAGATACTATCATTATTTAAAGTAAAATCTCAATTGTTTAAATAGGAAAAATAATAATTGATATGTATAGGCTTTGAACTCTAAATAATAAACTTCAATGTGGTACCAGAGTGCCAAAAAAAATAAAAATAAAAATAAAAAATAAAAAATGAAGGCAAAGTTAAAAGGAGCAATTGAATCAGTTCAAAGCTGAGATTAGTCCAAATCTAAAATTATTGTTATTAATTGAGTCAGCATCTTGTTATTAAATGAGTCCAAATAAAAAATTATTGTTATTAATTGAGTCCAAATAAAAAATTATTGTTATTAATTGTGTCAGCATCTTGCTATTAATTGAGTCCAAATCTAAAATTATTGTTATTAATTGAGTCAGTTCAAAGCCATTCATAAATATAGGATGGATAGTAAAGTAATCGAATTTTCAAAATAGAATTCGAACGCTCAATAGTTATTATTCACAAGTCTTCTAACTTTATTTCATTTTAATCTTCCGGGAAATTTCTTAGTAGGAGACTTGATGAGTCAAAAGTCTTCGAACACGACAATTTTTCATTTATTATTTTGTCGTCTTTTTTGACTACTCTCGTCACTAAAATTTGGAGAAAAAATTTCACAAATTAGTATGGAGTGGTGATTGTGTAGACACACTATCAATACAAGTATAGAGACAAATATAAAACAATCATGGAACGATAATGTTTTCCTAAACTTTTACCCATGTAGTCCGTAG
>NW_019257949.1:0-1096 GCF_002742605.1 Olea europaea var. sylvestris
ATGGGCCCAAAATGGATGCCGTATGCAAAAGTGACGCTCAATTCTTCGAACGCCGACAATCCAAGCGTTCCAAATATGCAAGTACCCATTCTTTCAAAAAAGGGCAAAATCCCTCATACGTCACGATGAAGTTGTGAGTTCAATCCAAAACGGTCGCTACATTTCCGAAAAGTACTTTGGGCCCAAAACGGACGCCGTTTGCAAAAGTTACGTTCAAATCTTCGAACGCCGACAATCCAAGCGTTCCAAATATGCAAGTCCACATTCTTACGAAAAATGGGCTAAATCCCTCATACGTCACGATGAAGCGGTGAGTTCTATCCAAAACGGTCGCTACATTTCCAAAAATTACGTATGGGCCCAAAACGGACACCGTATGCAAAAGTTACGCTCAATTCTTTGAACGCCGACAATCCAAGCGTTCCAAATATGCAAGTGCTCATTCTTTCGAAAAATGGCTGAAATACCGCATACGTCACGATGAAGTAGTGAGTTCAATCCAAAACGGTCGCTACATTTCCGAAAAGTACTTATGGGCCCAAAACGGACGCCGTATGCAAAAGTTGCGCTCAATACTTCGAACGCCGACAATCCAAGCGTTCCAAATATGCAAGTGCTCATTCTTTCGAAAAATGGCTGAAATACCGCATACGTCACGATGAAGTAGTGAGTTCAATCCAAAACGGTCGCTACATTTCCGAAAAGTACTTATGGGCCCAAAACGGACGCCGTATGCAAAAGTTGCGCTCAATACTTCGAACGCCGACAATCCAAGCGTTCCAAATATACAAGTGCTCATTCTTTCAAAAAATGCCTGAAATCCCACATACATCACGACGAAGTTGTGAGTTCAATCCTCAACGGTCGCTACATTTCCAAAAAGTACTTATGGGCCCAAAACGGACGCCGTATGGAAAAGTTACGCTCAATTCTTCGAACGGCGACTATCCAAGCGTTCCAAATATGCAAGTGCAAATTTTTTTGAAAAATGGGTAACATCCCTCATACGTCAAGATGAAGCGGTGAGTTCAATACAAAACGGTCACTACAATTCCGAAAAGTACTTATGGGCCCAAAACGGACGCCGTACGCAAAA
>NW_019257950.1:0-1096 GCF_002742605.1 Olea europaea var. sylvestris
TATATTTGGAAGGCATCGATTGTCGGCGTTCGAAGAATTGAGCGTAACTTTCGCACACGGTGTCCGTTTTCGGTCCATAAGTAATTTCTGGAAATGTAGCGACCGTTTTTGATTGAACTCACTACTTCGTCGTGACGTATGAGGTATTTCGCCCATTTTTTGAAAGAATGAGCACTTTTATATTTGGAAGGCATCGATTGTCGGCGTTCGAGGAATTGAGCGTAACTTTTGCACACGGTGTCCGGTTTGGGCCCATAAGTACTTTTTGGAAATGCAGCGACCATTTTGAATTGAACTCACAACTTCGTCGTGACGTATGAGGGATTTCGCCCATTTTTCGAAAGAATGAGCATTTTTATATTTGGAAGGCATCGATTGTCGGCGTTCGAAGAATTGAGCGCAACTTTTGCACACAGTGTCCGTTTTGGGACCATAAGTACTATCCAGAAATGTAGCGATCGGTTTCGATTGAACTCGCAACTTCGTCGTGACGTATGAGGGATTTTACCCATTTTTCGAAAGAATGAGCACTTTTATAGTTGGAAGGCATGGATTGACGGCGTACGAAGAATTGAGCGTAACTTTTGCACACGGTGTCCGTTTTGGGCCCATAAGTACTTTTTGGAAATGTTGCAACCGTTTTGGATTGAACTCACTACTTCATCGTGACGTATGAGGGATTTTGGCAATTTTTCGAAAGAATGAGCACTTTTAAATTTGGAAGGCATCGATTGTCGGCGTTCGAAGAATTGAGCGTAACTTTCGCACACGGTGTCCGTTTTCGGCCCATAAGTACTTTCTGGAAATATAGCGACCGTTTTGGATTGAACTCACTACTTCGTCGTGACGTATGATGGATTTCACCCATTTTTCGAAAGAATGAGCACTTTTATATTTGGAAGGCATCGATTGTCGGCGTTCGAGGAATTGAGCGTAACGTTTGCACACGGTGTCCATTTTGGGGCCATAAGTACTTTTTGGAAATGTAGCGACCGTTTTGGATTAAACTCACCACTTCGTCGTGACGTAGGAGGGATTTCGCCCATTTTTCGAAAGAATGAGCACTTTTATATTTGGAAGGCATGGATTGTCGGCG
>NW_019257951.1:0-3299 GCF_002742605.1 Olea europaea var. sylvestris
TACACAGATCATGCCGCCATCAGATACTTGATGGAGAAGAAGGATGCTAAGCCACGCCTCATCCGTTGGATATTGCTACTTTAAGAGTTTGACCTGGAAATCAAGGATAAGAAAGGCAGTGAAAATGTGGTAGCGGACCACCTATCTCGGCTTGAGGACATAGAACAGGAAGAGACAGTGGAAATAAACGAGATCTTCCCAGATGAACAGATCTTTGGTGTGATGGAAACACCCTGGTATGCAGACATAGTTAACTATTTAGCCAAGTCTATCATACCGCCAGATAGTTAACTATTTAGCTAGGTCTATCATACCGCCAGATTACTCAAGTCACCAGAAGAAGAAATTCTTCGCGGAATTGAAGTACTACTTTTGGAAAGACCCCATTCTCTATAGGCGGGGGGCTGATCAAATCGTTCGGCGTTGTGTACCAGAGGAAGAAGTGCCTTTGATATTAGAGAACTGTCACTCATCAATATATGCAGGGCATTTTGGTGCTTCTAAGACAGCGGCGAAAATTCTCCAATCGAGTTTTTACTGGCCCACACTCTTTAAGGATGCGTTTGAATTTGTAAAGAGGTGTGACCGATGTCAGCGCACGGGTAACATCTCTAGAAGAAATGAGATGCCTTTGAGTAGTATCTTGGAGGTGGAATTATTTGACGTCTGGGGGATCGATTTCATGGGGCCATTCCCACCATCTTTTTCAAATCAATACATTTTAGTGGCGGTGGACTATGTCTCGAAGTGGGTTGAAGCGGTTGCATTGCCTACAAATGATGGGAAAGTGGTGATTGAGTTTGTGAAGAAGAATATTTTCACCCGGTTTGGGACACCGAGAGCCATAATCAGTGACGGGGGCACACATTTCTGCAATTGTCAGTTCGAGCAGTTGTTATCAAAATATAGCATCAAGCACTGCATAGCCACCGCATATCATCCCCAAACCAGCGGACAGGTCAAAGTATCCAATAGGCAATTGAAGCGTATTCTGGAAGTCACAGTTAACTCATCACGAAAGGATTGGTCAAAGAAACTGGATGATGCCTTGTGGGCCTATAGGACTGTATTCAAGACTCCTATAGGAATGTCTCCATATCAACTGGTTTTTGGGAAAGCATGCCATCTACCTCTCGAGATCGTACATCATGCTTCCTGGGCAATGAAGAAGTTGAACTTGGATTTGAAGGCTGTAGGTGAAAAAAGGCTGTTACAGCTGAATGAATTGGATGAGCTCAGAATGGAAGCCTACGAGAACTGAAAGATCTACAAAGAGCGCACCAAGAAATGGCATGACATGCATATCCAGAGGTGTGACTTTAAGGTGGGGCAGAAAGTGCTACTCTACAACTCCAGGCTTAAACTGTTTCCAGGAAAATTGAGATCGAGATGGTCTGGTCCATATACCATTACACAAGTATTTCCACATGGGGCAATTGAGATCACTCACGACAGCAAGGGGACATTCAAAGTCAATGGACAGCAGTTGAAGCACTACTGGGGCGGTGATTTCTCAAAGGACAAGTCTACCGTCCAACTTGGATCACCAGAATGACGCATTACGGTAAAGTCGAGCTATCGACTATAACCTAGCGCTGAGTGGGAGGCAACCCACTGTATCCTTAAATTTATTTTATTGCATTGCATTAGTTTAGGAATTTGTTTGAGTTTAGTTGTTTCTTAGGTCATCGATCATATTTTGCATGATAGCCTTAGCACTACACGTTTAATGTTGCATGAATGGGTGCTAAATGAAGTGTTTGGGTGTTTGAGTGGGTGTCACGCATTCCGATGTGCGAAGATGTTCATTTTGGTTAATCTTTCAGAATGCGGGACAACATTTATGAAAAATTGATTTTAGTGCCAAGTTTCGATAAGCACATTCCTCTTTTGGAGGCAAATTTTTAAGTGAAAAACCGATTTTGGGGGGAATTTAAATTTTAAGCCATTTAAGAAAAAAAAAAATTTTTGACAAAAATGGCAATCTTTTTATTTTTTTTTCAATTTTATTCTATTTTATTTCTTAACAAAAAAAAAAGAGAGAGAGAGGAATCCGGTTTGGTCTATGCGGTCGCATAGACCGTTACCGAAAATGCAAAGGGGCAGGACAATTGCACTATGCGACTGCATAGTGCAACACTATGTGGTCGCATAGTGTTGTGGTCACGGGTTTTAAACCCGTGACCACTCCATTCCTCCCCAAAATTCCCCCCTCTCACGCACTTATGAACACACGCACACACTTAACTCATTCATCCATTCACTTGCACACACTTCACACTTGCACACTCTACACTTACACCCACTTCACACATTCACAATTCTAGCACCTAAGTTGGATTGGATTCTACATTGAGGTGCCACATCTAATTTAACAAGTCTTTGGCCAAGCAAGGTATGTTATTCTAATCCCTAATTTCGAGCTTCATTTTACCGTTTATCATTCAATGTGTTGGCATTAGTTAGAAGGTATAAGGTAGTATGGCATGGTGTTGTGAATTGGGGGCAATTTCATGGTAGTGTTTTAGAAGAAATAGGAAGAAATTCACATTGCACACCACATGTTCGACGAAATGCCACATTGACGATTTTTTTAAATTCTTGAACTTTTCACTTGTGCAATAGTTTACATCGTTATTGTGTAGCTTATTGGCCAAATAATCACGTGCAATTTCATTTGAAAACACTACCTCAATATTTGAATTCACAAAGGCACTCCATGGCTAATCATATGCACTCACGTCACTACTTTCGTCCCTATGTTTTCTTGTGCAAACGACCTCTGATTAAGGTGAAATTTGGATATATGCTAGATGTCATTGAGTACTTTCACATGTCCAAAACTTGCCTGGGGAAATTTCGATATTTCTCGGTGATGCCCGGGGCCGAAGTTAGTCACTTGGTCATGGGTCAAATTTTCTAAAAAATGCATATTCGTGCCATAATTTTGAGTTTTCCATACTTATGCAATGTTAGAGTTATATTGGTGATTCATGTCTTGAAAAATTGCATAAGCATACGTACATGTGCATGTTGAAGAAAGTTTGGGGGATTATGAATTCAAAAATTATTAATGCCCGTTATTCCTATACAAAGTGATTGATATTGTGTACTTCCTTTTTCAGGATGCCTCCTAAAAGAACTTCAAAGGGAAAAGAGAAAGTCGGCTCCTCATCTAGAACGGCACGAACAAGAGAACCCGAAGGGGGTGTTCGAAGCTGCCCGTTATGCCAATGTTGTGCGTAATTGGGCAATCATTCCCGAGAGGCCAGTTAGGCTAGAAGATTTCCCCAACTTTG
>NW_019257951.1:6680-30927 GCF_002742605.1 Olea europaea var. sylvestris
TTTGTGAACACCTGACATAATTAATACGGAAATTAATTATTCGGAGGCTTAAACGAAAGAATTTGGCTAAAATCCGGTGATCCCGGTTCTGCGCTTTGACTCCAATTTCTGGGGCCGTTTCCAATCTACCTGCCAAGTTTCGGACCATTCTGACACCGTCGCGACAAATGACGAAATTGCCCCTGGTGCGTTTTTTCTTTGTTAATTTTCTATCCAACACTTCTTCAACAAAACATAATTAATACGGAAATTAATTATTCGGAGGCCTAAACCATGAAATTTGGCTAAAATCCCGTGATCCCGGGTCTGTGCCCCGACTCTAATTCCTGGGGCCGTTTCAAATCGACCAGCCAAATTTCGGCCCATTCCAACACCGTCGCGACAAATGACAAAATTGCCACTGGTACGATTTTGCGTTGTTAATTTTCTGTCCAACACTTCTTCAACCTGACATAATTAATAAGGAAATTAATTATTCGGAGGCATAAACGAAGGAATTTGGCTAAAATTTCATTATCCCGGCTCTATTCCCTGACTCCAATTTCCGAGGCCGTTTCCAATCAACCTTCTAAATTTCGCCCCATTTCGACAACATCGCGACAAATGACAAAATTGCCCCAGGTGTGGTTATTCTTAGTTAATTTTATGTCCAACACATCTTCAACCTGACATAATTAATACGAAAATTAATTATTCAGAGGCCTAAACGAAGGAACTTGGCTAAAATCCCGTGATCCCGGGTTTGTGCCCCGAGTCCAATTTCTCAGGCCGTTTCCAATCAACCTGCCAAGTTTCGGCCCATTACGACACCGTCGCGACAAATAACGAAATTGTCCCTGGTGCGATTTTTCTTTGTCAATTTTCTATCCAACAAATCTTCAACCTGACATAATTAATACGAAAATTAAATATTCGGAGGCCTAAACAAAGAAATTTAGCCAAAATTTCGTGATCCCAGGTCTGTGCCCCGACTCCAATTTCTCGGGCCGTTTCCAATCAACTGCCAAATTTCAGCCCATTCCGACACCATCGCGACCAATGACGAAATTACCCCTGGTACGATTTTTCTTTGTTAATTTTCTGTCCAACACTTCCTCAACTTGACATAATAAATACAAAATTTAATTATTCGGAGGCGTAAATGAAGGAATTTGGCTAAAATCCTATGATCTCAGGTCTGTGCCCCGACTCTAATTTTTGGGGTCGTTTCGAATCAACCAGCCAAATTTCGGCCCATTCTGACACCGTCGCGACAAATGACGAAATTGCCCTTGGTGCAGTTTTTCTTTGTTAATTTTCTGTCCAACACTTCTTCAACCAGACATAATTAATACGAAAATTAATTATTAGGAGGCCTAAACGACAAAATTTAGCTAAAATCCCATGATCCCGAGTCTGTGCCCCGACTCTAATATCTGGGGCCGTTTCAAATCAACCAGCCAAATTTCAGCCCATTCTGACACCGTCGCAAGAAATGACAAAATTGCCACTGGTGCGGTTTTGCGTTATTAATTTTCTGTCCAACACATCTCCAACCTGACATCATTAATAAAGAAATTAATTATTCGGAGGTCTAATAGAAGGAATTTGACTAAAATCCCGTGATCTCGAGTCTGTGCCCCGAGTCCAATTTCTGGGGTCGTTTCCAATCAATATGCCAAATTTCGGCCCATTCCGGCAATGTCGCGACAAATGACGAAATTGCCCCTGGTGCAATTTTTCATTGTTAATTTTTTGTCCAACACATCTTCAACTTGACATAATTAATACGGAAATTAATTATTCGGAGGCCTAAACGATGATATTTGGCTAAAATCCCTCGATCCCGGGTCTGTGCCCCGACTTTAATTTCTTGGGTCGTTTCAAATCAACCAGCCAAATTTCGGCCCATTCCGACACCGTCGCAACAAACGACAAAATTGCCACTGGTGCGGTTTTGCGTTGTTAATTTTCTGTCCAACACATCTCCAACCTGACATAATTAATACGAAAATTAATTTTTCAGAGGCCTCATAGAAGGAATTTGGCTAAAATCCCGTGATCCCGGGTCTGTGCCCCGAGTCGAATTTCTGGGGCCGTTTCCAATCAACCGGCCAAATTTTGGCCCATTCCGACACCGTCACGATAAATGACGAAATTGCCCCTGGTACGATATTTTTTAAATTTTCTGTCCAACACTTCTTCAACCAGATATAATTAATACGGAAATTAATTATTCAGAGGCCTAAACGATGAAATTTAGCTAAAATCCCGTGACCCAGGTCTGTGCCCCAACTCTAATTTCTGGGGCCGTTTCATATCAACTAGCCAAATCTCGGGCCACTCGGACACCGTCGCGACAAATGACAAAATTGCCACTGGTGTGGTTTTGCGTTGTTAATTTTCTGTCCAACACATATCCAACCTGACATAATTAATGCGAAAATTAATTATTCAATCCCGGGATCCCAGGTCTGTGCCTCGAGTCAAATTTCTGGGGCCGTTTCCAATCAACCTACCAAATTTCGACCCATTACGACACCGTCGCGATAAATGACGAAATTGCCCCTGGTACGATTTTTCTTTGTTAATTTTCTGTCCAACACTTCTTCAACTTGACATAATTAATATGGAAATTAATTATTCGGAGACATAAACGAATGAATTTGGCTAAAATTTCATGATCCCGGGTCTATGCCCTGACTCCAATTTTCGGGGCCGTTTCCAATGAACCTTCCAAATTTCGCCCCATTCTGACAACATCGCGACAAATGACGAAATTGCCCCAGGTGCGGTTATTCTTAGTTAATTATATGTCCAACACATCTTCAACCTAACGTAATTAATACGGAAATTAATTATTCAAAGGCCTAAACGAAGGAATTTTGCTAAAATCCCATGATCCCAGGTCTGTGCCCCTAGTCCAATTTCTCTGGCCGTTTCCAATCAACCTGCCATGTTTCGGCCCATTACGACACCGTCGCGACAAATAACGAAATTGCCCCTGGTCTAGTTTTTCTTTGTTAATTTTCTGTCCAACACTTCTTCAACCTGACATAATTAATACGAAAATTAAATATTCGGAGGCCTAAACGAAGGAATTTAGCTAAAATTCCGTGATCTTGAGTCTGTGCCCCGACTCCAATTTCTCGGGCCGTTTCCAATCAACCAGCCAAATTTCGGCCTATTCCGACACCGTCACGACAAATGACGAAATTGCCGCTGGTGCGATTTTTCTTTTCTAATTTTCTGTCCAACACTTCTTCAACCGGACATAATTAATGCGGAAGTTAATTATTTGGAAGCCTAAACAAAGGAATTTGGCTAAAATCCCGTGATCCCAGGTCTATGCCCCGACTCCAATTTCTGGGGATGTTTCCAATCAGTCTGCCAAATTTCGGCCCATTCCAACACCTTCGCGACAAATGACAAAATTGCCCCTGGTGCGATTTTGCGTTGTTAATTTTCTGTCCAACACATCTTCAACCTGATATAATTAATAAGAAAATTAATTATTCGGAGGCCAAAACAAAGGAATTTGGCTAAAATCCCGTGATCCCGGGTCTACGGCCCGAGTCCAATTTCTGGGGCCGTTTCCAATCAGCCTACCAAATTTCGGCCCATTTCGACATCGTCGCGACAAATGACGAAATTGCCCTTGGTGCAATTTTGCGTTGTTAATTTTCTGTCCAACACTTTTTCAACCTGACATAATTGATACGAAAATTAATTATTCGTAGGCCTAAATGAAGGAATTGGCTAAAATCCCGTGATCTTAGGTCTGTGCCCCGCCTCCAATTTCTGGGGTCGTTTCCAATCAATCTGCCAAATTTCGGCCCATTCCGACACCGTCGTGACAAATGACGAAATTGCCCCTGGTGCGGTTTTCCTTTGTTAATTTTTTATCCAACACATCTTCAATCTGACATAATTAATATGGAAATTAATTATTCGGAGGCCTAAATGAAAGAATTTGGCTAAAATCTGGTGATCCCGGGTCTGAGCTCCGACTCCAATTTCTGGGGCCGTTTCCAATCTACCTGCCAAATTTCGGACCATTCCGACACCGTCGCGACAAATGACAAAATTGCCCCGGGTGTGGTTTTTCTTTGTTAATTTTCTGTCCAACACTTCTTCAACCATACATAATTAATACGAAAATTAATTATTCGGAGGCCTAAACGACGAAATTTGGCTAAAATCTCGTGATCCCGGGTCTGTGCCCCGAGTCCAATTTCTGGGGCCGTTTCCAATCAACCTGGCAAATTTCTGCCCATTCCGACACCGTCCCGACGAATGACAAAATTGCCCCTGGTGTGATTTTGCGTTGTTAATTTTCTATCACACACTTCTTCAACCTGACATAATTAATACGGAAATTAATTATTCGGAGGCCTAAACGAAGTAATTTGGCTAAAATCCGTGATCTCGGGACTGTGACCCGACTACAATTTTAAGGTCGTTCCCAATCAATCTGCCAAATTTCGGCCCATTCCGACACCGTCGTGAAAAATGACGAAACTACCCCTGGTGCTGTATTTCTTTTTTAATTTTCTGTCCAACACATCTTCAACCTGACATAATTAATACGGAAATTAATTATTTGGAGGCCTAAACAAAGGAATTTGGCTAATATCCCATGATCCCGTGTTTATGCCATGACTCCAATTTCTAGGGCCGTTTCCAATCAATCTGCCAAATTTCGGCCCATTCTAGCACCATCGCGACAAATGACGAAATTGCCCCTGGTGCGGTTTTGCGTTGTTAATTTTCTGTCCAACACATCTTCAACCTGACATAATTGATACGAAAATTAATTATTCTGAGGCCTAAACGAAGGAATTTGGCTAAAATTCTGTGATCCCGGGTCTGTACCCCAACTCCAATTTCTCGGGCCGTTTCTAATCAACCTACCAAATTTCGACCCATTCCGACACCGTCGTGACAAATGAAGAAATTGCCGCTGTGCGATTTTTCTTTTTTAATTTTCTGTCCAACACTTCATCAACCTGAAAAAAAAATCAGAAATTAATTATTTGGAGGACAAAAAAAAAGGAATTTGGCAAATATCCCGTGTCTATGCCCCGACACCAATTTCTGGAGCCGTTTCCAATCAATCTACCAAATTTCGGCCCATTCCAACACCGTGGCGACAAATGATAAAATTGCCCCTGGTGCGGTTTTGCGTTGTTAATTTTCTGTCCAACACATCTTCAACCTAATATAATTAATACGGAAATTAATTATTCGGTGTCCTAAACGAAGGAATTTGGCTAAAATCCCGTGATCCTAGGTCTGTGCCCCGAGTCCAATTTCTGGGGCCATTTCCAATCAACCGCCAAATTTCTGCCCATTCCGATGCCTTCGCGACAAATGACGAAATTGCCCTTGGTGCGGTTTTGTGTTGTTAATTTTCTGTCCAAAACTTCTTCAACCTGACAAAATAAATACGGAAATTAATTATTCGGAGGCCTAGACGAAGGAATTTGGCTAAAATCCCATGATCCCGGGTCTGAGCCCCGACTCCAATTTCTCGGGCTGTTTCCAATCAACCTGTTAAATTTTTGCCCATTCCGTCACCGTCGCGACAAATGACAAAATTGTCGCTGGTGCGGTTTTGCGTCACTAATTTTCTGTTCAACACATCTTCAACCTGACATAATTAATACGGAAATTAATTATTCGGAGGCCTAAATGAAGGAATTTAGCTAAAATCCCGTGATCCCGAGTTTGTGCCCCGACTCCAATTTCTGGGGCCATTGCCAATCAACCTATCGAATTTCGGCCCATTCCGACACCGTCGCGACAAATAACGAAATTACCCCTGGTGCAATTTTTCTTTGCTAATTTTTTGTCCATAACATCTTCAACCTGACGTAATTAATACGAAAATTAATTATTTGGAAGGCCTAAACGATGGAATTTGGCTAAAATCTCATGATCCCGAGTCTGTTCCCCGACTCCAATTTCTCAGCCCGTTTCCAATCAACTTGCCAAATTTCGGCCCATTACTACACCGTCGCGACAAATGACGAAATTACCCCTGGTGCGGTTTTCCTTTGTTAATTTTTTGCCCAACACATCTTCAACCTGACATAATTAATACGGAAATTAATTATTAGGAGGCCTAAACGAAGGAATTTAGCTAAAATTTCGTGATCCCAGGTCTGTGCCCCGACTCCAATTTCTCGGGCCGTTTCCAATCAACGTGCCACATTTCGACCCATTCCGACACCGTCACAACAAATGACGAAATTGCCCCTTGTGCGGTTTTTCTTTGTCAATTTTCTGTCCATCACATCTTCAACCTGACATAATTAATATGAACATTAATTATTCGGGGGCCTAAACAAAGGAATTTGGCTAAAATCCTGTGATCTCGGGTCTGTGCCCCGAATCCAATTTCTCGGACCGTTTCCAATCAACCTGCCAAAATTCGCCCCATTCCGACGCCGTCGCGACAAATGACGAAATTGCCCCTGGTACGATTTTTCTTTGTTAATTTTCAGTCCAACACTTCTTCAACCTGACATAATTAATACGAAGATTAATTATTTGAAGGCCTAAACGAAGGAATTAGGCAAAAATCCCGGGATCCCGGATCTGTGCCTCGACTCGAATTTCTCGGGCCGTTTCCAATCAACCTGCCAAATTTTGGCCCATTCCGACACCGTCGCGAAAAATGATGAAATTGCCCCTGGTACGATTTTTCTTTGTTAATTTCCTGTCCAACACTTCTTCAACCTGACATAATTAATACGAAGATTAATTATTTGAAGGCCTAAACGAAGGAATTAGGCAAAAATCCCGGGATCCCGGATCTGTGCCTCGACTCGAATTTCTCGGGCCGTTTCCAATCAACCTGCCAAATTTTGGCCCATTCCGACACCGTCGCGAAAAATGATGAAATTGCCCCTGGTACGATTTTTCTTTGTTAATTTTCTACCCAACACTTCTTCAATCTGACATAATTAGTACGAAAATTAATTATTCGGAGGCCTAAACAAAGGAATTTGGCTAAAATCCCGTGATCTCGGGTCTCTGCCCCGACTCCAATTTTCGGGGCCGTTTCCAATCAACCTGCCAAATTTCGACCCATTTCGACACCGTCGCGACAAATGACAAAATTGCCCCTGGTGCAGTTTTTCTTTGTTAATCTTCTGTCCAACACTTCTTCAGCCCGACATAATTATTACGGAAATTAATTATTCGGAGGCCTAAACGAAAGAATTTGTCTAACATCCCGTAATACCGGGTCTATGCCCTGAGTCAAATTTCTGGGGCCGTTTCCAATCAACCTGCTAAATTTCGGCCGATTTTGACACCGTCGCGACAAATGACGAAATTACCCCTGGTGCGGTTTTTCTTTGTTAATTTTCTGTCCAACACTTCTTGAACCTAACAAAATTAATACGGAAATTAATTATTCGGAGTCCTAAACGAAGGATTTTGGCTAAAATCCCGTGATCTTGGGTCGTTGCTACGAGTCCAATTTCTAGGGCCGTTTCCAATCAACTTGCCAAATTTTAGCCCATTCGGACAACGTCGCAACAAATTACGAAATTGCCCCTAGTACGGTTTTACGTTGTTAATTTTCTGTCCAACAATTCTTCAACCTGATATAATTAATACGGAAATTAACTATTCGGAGGCCTAAATGAAGGAATTTGGCGAACATCCCGTAATACCGAGTCTGTGCCCTGACTCCAATTTCTGGGGCCGTTTCCAATCAACCTGCCAAATTTCGGCTCATTCCGACGCAGTCGCGACAAATGGCGAAATTGCCCCTGGTACGATTTTGTGTTGCTAATTTTCTGTCCAACAACCCTTCAATCTGACATGATTAATACGAAAATTAATTATTCGGAGGGCCTAAACGATGGAATTTGGCTAAAATCCCATAATACTGGATCTGTGCCCCGACTCCAATTTCCGGGGCCGTTTCCAATCATCCTGTCAAATTTTGGCCATTCCGACACCGTCGCGACAAATAACGAAATTGCCCCTGGTGCGGTTTTTCTTTGTTAATTTTCTGTCCATCACATCTTCAACCTAATAGAATCAATACGAAAATTAATTATTCGGAGGCCTAAACGAAGGAATTTAGCTAAAATCCCATGATCCCGGATCTGTGCCTCGAGTGCAATTTCTGGGGCCATTTCCAATCAACTTGCCAAATTTTGGCCCATTCCGACACCGTCGCGACAAATGATGAAATTGCCCCTGGTTCGATTTTGCGTTGTTAATTTTCTGTCCAACACTTCTTCAATATGACATAATTAATATGAAAATTAATTATTCGGAGGCCTAAACGAAGGAATTTGGCCAAAATCCCATGATCCCGGGTTTGTGCACCGAGTCCAATTTCTCGTGCCGTTTCCAATGAACCTGCCAAATTTCAGCCCATTCCGACACCGTCGCGACAAATGACGAAATTGCCCCTAGTGCGGTTTTGCGTTTTTTATTTTCTGTCCAACACATCTTCAACCTGACATAACTAATACAAAAATTAATTATTCAGCGGACTAAATGAAGGAATTTGGCTAAAATTTCGAGATCCCGGGTCTATGCCCCGAGTCCAATTTCTGGGTCGTTTCCAATCAACCTGCCAAATTTCGGCCCATTCCTACACCGTTGTGACAAATGACGAAATTGCCCCTGGTGCGGTTTTGCTTTGTTAATTTTCTGTCCAACACTTCTTCAACCTCACATAATTAATACAGAAATTAATTATTCGGAGGCCTCAACGAAGGAATTTGGCTAATATCCCGTGATCCCGGGTCTGTGCCCCGAGTCCAATTTCTCGGGCCGTTTCCAATCAACCTGCCAAATTTCGGCCCATTCCTACACCGTTGTGACAAATGACGAAATTGCCCCTGGTGCGGTTTTGCTTTGTTAATTTTCTGTCCAACACTTCTTCAACCTCACATAATTAATACAGAAATTAATTATTCGGAGGCCTCAACGAAGGAATTTGGCTAATATCCCGTGATCCCGGGTCTGTGCCCCGAGTCCAATTTCTCGGGCCGTTTCCAATCAACCTGCCAAATTTCGGCCCATTCCTACACCGTTGTGACAAATGACGAAATTGCCCCTGGTGCGGTTTTGCTTTGTTAATTTTCTGTCCAACACTTCTTCAACCTCACATAATTAATACAGAAATTAATTATTCGGAGGCCTCAACGAAGGAATTTGGCTAATATCCCGTGATCCCGGGTCTGTGCCCCGAGTCCAATTTCTCGGGCCGTTTCCAATCAACCTGCCAAATTTCGGCCCATTCCTACACCGTTGTGACAAATGACGAAATTGCCCCTGGTGCGGTTTTGCTTTGTTAATTTTCTGTCCAACACTTCTTCAACCTCACATAATTAATACAGAAATTAATTATTCGGAGGCCTCAACGAAGGAATTTGGCTAATATCCCGTGATCCCGGGTCTGTGCCCCGAGTCCAATTTCTCGGGCCGTTTCCAATCAACCTGCCAAATTTCGGCCCATTCCTACACCGTTGTGACAAATGACGAAATTGCCCCTGGTGCGGTTTTGCTTTGTTAATTTTCTGTCCAACACTTCTTCAACCTCACATAATTAATACAGAAATTAATTATTCGGAGGCCTCAACGAAGGAATTTGGCTAATATCCCGTGATCCCGGGTCTGTGCCCCGAGTCCAATTTCTCGGGCCGTTTCCAATCAACCTGCCAAATTTCGGCCCATTCCTACACCGTTGTGACAAATGACGAAATTGCCCCTGGTGCGGTTTTGCTTTGTTAATTTTCTGTCCAACACTTCTTCAACCTCACATAATTAATACAGAAATTAATTATTCGGAGGCCTCAACGAAGGAATTTGGCTAATATCCCGTGATCCCGGGTCTGTGCCCCGAGTCCAATTTCTCGGGCCGTTTCCAATCAACCTGCCAAATTTCGGCCCATTCCTACACCGTTGTGACAAATGACGAAATTGCCCCTGGTGCGGTTTTGCTTTGTTAATTTTCTGTCCAACACTTCTTCAACCTCACATAATTAATACAGAAATTAATTATTCGGAGGCCTCAACGAAGGAATTTGGCTAATATCCCGTGATCCCGGGTCTGTGCCCCGAGTCCAATTTCTCGGGCCGTTTCCAATCAACCAGCAAAATTTCAGCCATTTTGACACCGTTGCAACAAATGACTATAATTAATACGGAAATTAATTATTCGGAGGCCTAAACGAAGGAATTTGGCTAAAATCCCGTGATCCCGGGTCTGTGCCCCTACTCCAATTTCTCAAGCCGTTTCCAATCAACCAGCAAAATTTCAGCCATTTTGACACCGTTGCAACAAATGACGAAATTGCCATGGGGCGGTTTTTCTTTGTGAATTTTCTGTCCAACACTTTTCAACCTGACATAATTAATACGGAAATTAATTATTCGGAGGCCTAAACGAAGGAATTTGGCCAAAATCCCGTGATCTCGGGTATGTGCCCCGAGTCCAATTTCTCGAGCCATTTCCAATCAACCTGCTGAATTTTGGCCCATTCAGACACTGTCGCGAGAAATGACGAAATTGCCCCTGGTGCGATTTTGCGTTGTTTTTTTCTGTCCAACACATCTTCAACCTGACATAATTAATGCGGAAATTAATTATTCGGAGGCCTAAATGAAGGAATTTGGATAAAATCCTGTGATCCCGAGTTTGTTCCCCCAGTCCAATTTTTGGGGCTGTTTCCAATCAACCTCCCAAATTTCGGCCCTTTCCGACACCGTTGCGACAAATGACAAAATTGCCCCTGGTGCGGTTTTGTGTTTTTAATTTTCTGTCCAACACATTTTCAGCCTGACATAATTAATACGAAAATTAATTATTCGGAGGCCTAAATGAAGGAATTTGGCTAACATCCCGTAATACCGAGTCTATGCCCAGAGTCGAATTTCTGGGGTCATCTGCAATCAACCTGCTAAATTTCAGCCCATTTTGACACCGTCGCGACAAATGACTAAATTACCCCTGGTGCGGTTTTTCTTTATTGATTTTATGTCCAACACTTTTTCAACTGGACAAAATTATTACGGAAATTAATTATTCGGAGTCCTAAACGAAGGAATTAGTGTAAAATCTCGTGATCCCGGGTCGTTGCTTCGAGTCCAATTTCGGGGGCCGTTTCCAATCAACCTGCCAAATTTTAGCCCATTCGGACACCGTCACAACAAATGACGAAATTGCCCTTGGCACGATTTTGCGTTGTAAATTTTCTGTCCAACAATTCTTCAACCTCACATAATTAATACGGAAATTAATTATTCGGAGGCGTAAACGAAGGAATTTGGCGAACATCCCGTAATACCGGGTCTGTGCTCGGACTCCAATTTCTAGGGCTGTTTCGAATCAACCTGCCAAATTTTGGCCCATTCCGACACCATCGCGACAAAGGACGAAATTGCCCCTGGTACGATTTTGCATTGTTAATTTTCTATCCAACAATTCTTCAACCTGACATAATAAATTCGGAGGCCTAAACAAAGGAATTTGGCAAACATCCCGTAAAACCGGGTCTGTGCCCCGACTCCAATTTCTCGGGCCGTTTTCAATCAACCTGTCAAATTTCGGCCCTTTCCGACACCTTCGTGACAAATGACGAAATTGCCCCTAGTACGATTTTGCGTTGTTAATTTTCTGTCCAACAATTCTTCAACCGAACATAATTAATACAGAAATTAATTATTCGGAGGCCTAAACGAAGGAATTTGGCAAAAATCCCATAATACCGGGTTTGTGCCCCGACCCCAATTTCCGGGGCCGTTTCCAATCCACCTGCCAAGTTTTGGTCATTCTGACACCGTCGCGACATAGGACGAAATTGCCTCTGGTGCGGTTTTTCTTTATTAATTTTCTGTCCATCACATCTTCAACCTGACATAATTAATACAGAAATTAATTATTCGGAGGCCTAAACGAAGGAATTTAGCTAAAATCCCGTGATGCTAAGTCTGTGCCCCGAGTCCAATTTCTCGGACCGTTTCCAATCAACCTGCCAAATTTCGGACCATTCCGATACCATCGAGACAAATGACAAAATTGCCCCTAGTGTGGTTTTGCGTTGTTAATTTTCTGTCCAACACATCTTCAACCTGACATAATTAATACGTAAATTAATTATTCTGAGGCCTAAGTAAAGGAATTTGGCTAAAATCCCGTGATCCCGGATCTGTGCCCTGAGTGCAATTTCTGGGGCCGTTTCCAATCAACCTGCCAAATTTCGGCCCATTCCGACACTGTTGCAACAAATGATGAAATTGCCCCTGGTGCGGTTTTACATTTTTTATTTTCTGTCCAGCACATCTTCAACATGACATAACAAATAGGAAAATTAATTATTCGGAGGACTAAATGAAGGAATTTGGCTAAAATCCCGAGATCCCGAGTTTGTGCCCCGAGTCCAATTCCTGGGGCCGTTTTCAATCAACCTCCCAAATTTCGGCCCATTCCGATACCGTTGTGACAAATGACGAAATTGCCCCGTGATACAGTTTTGCGTTGTTAATTTTCTGTCCAACACTTCTTCAACCTGACATAATTAATACGAAAATTAATTATTCGGAGGCCTAAACGAAGGAATTTGGCTAAAATCCCAAGATCCCGGGTCTGTTCCCTGAGTCCAATTTCTGGGGCCATTCCCAATCAACCTGCCAAATTTCGACCCATTCCGACACCGTCATGACAAATGACGAAATTGCCCCTGGTGAGGTTTTTCGTTGTCAATTTTCTGTTCAACACTACTTCAACCCGACATAATTAAAACGGAAATTAATTATTCAGAGGCCTAAACGAAGGAATTTGGTTAAAATCTTGTGATCCCGGGTCTGTGCCCCGAGTCTAATTTCGGGGGCCGTTTCCAATTGACCTGCCAAATTTCGGCCCATTCTGATGCCGTCGTGACATATGACGAAATTACCCTTGGTGCAATTTTTCTTTGTTAATTTTCTGTCCAACACATCTTCAACCTGACATAATTAATACGGAAATTAATTAATCAGATTCCTAAATAAAGGAATTTGGTTAATATCCCGTGATCCGAGGACTGTGCCCCGAGTCCAATTTCATGGACCGTTTCCAATCAACATGCCAAATTTTAGCCCATTCCGACACCGTCCCTACAAATGACGAAATTGCCCCGTGTGCGATTTTGCGTTGTTAATTTTCTGTCCAACACTTCTTCAACCTGACATAATTAATACGGAAATTAATTATTCGAAGGCCTAAACGAAGGAATTTGGCTAAAATCCCGTGATCCCGAGTCTGTGCCCCGACACCAATTTCTGGGGCCGTTTCCAATCAACCGGCCAAATTTCAGCAAATTTCGACACCATCACAACAAGTGATGAAGTTGCCCGAGTGCGATTTTTCTTAGTTAATTCTCTGTCCAACACATCTTCAACCTGAAATAATTAATACGGAAATTAATTATTCGGAGGCCTAAACGAAGAAATTTGGCTAAAATCCCATGATCCCGGGTCTGTGCCTGACTCTAATTTTTCGGACCATTTCCAATCAACCTGTGAAATTTCGGCCCATTTTGACACCATCGCGACAAATGACGAAATTGCCCATGGTCCATTTTTTCTTTGTTAATTTTCTGACCAACACTTCTTCAACCTGACATACTTAATATAGAATTAATTATTCGGAGGCAAAAACGAAGGAATTTGGCTAAAATCCCGTGTTCCCGAGTCTGTGCCCCGACTCCAATTTCTGGGGCCGTTTCCAATCAACCTGCTAAATTTCGATAAATTTTGACACCGTCGCGACAAAATGGCGAAATTGCCTCGGGTGCGGTTTTTCTTAGTTAATTTTCTGTCCAACACATCTTCAACCTGACATAATTAATACGGAAATTATTTATTCGGAGGCCTAAACCAAGGAATTTGGCTAAAATCCCGTGTTCCCGAGTCTGTGCCCCAACTCCAATTTCTGGGGCCATTTCCAATCAACCTGCTAAATTTCGGTAAATTTCGACACCGTCGCGACAAATGGCGAAATTGCCTCGGGTGCGGTTTTTCTTAGTTAATTTTCCGTCCAACACATCTTCAACCTGACATAATTAATACGGAAATTAATTATTCAGAGGCCTAAACCAAGGAATTTGGCTAAAATCCCGTGATCCCGAGTTTGTGCCCCGAGTCCAACTTCTGGGCCGTTTCCAAGCAACTTGCCAAATTTCGGCCCATTCCGACACCGTCGCGACAAATGACGAAATTGCCCCTGCTACGATTTTTCTTTGTTAATTTTCTGTCCAACAATTCTTCAACCTGGCATAATTAATACGGAAATTAATTATTCGAAGGCTTAAATGAAAGAATTTGGCTAAAATCCCGTGATCCCAGGTCTGTGCCCCGACTCCAATTTCCGTGGCCATTACCAATCAACCTGCCAAATTTTGGCCTATTCCAACACCGTCGCGACAAATGGTAAAATTACACCTGTTACGGTTTTTCTTTGTTAATTTTCTGTCCAACACTTCTTCAACCTGACATAATTAATACGAATATTAATTATTCGGAGGCCTAAACGAAGAAATTTGGCTAAAATCCCGTGATCCCGGGTCTGTGCCCCGAGTCCAATTTCTGGGGCCATTGATCCTGGGTCTGTGCCCTGAGTCCAATTTCTTGGGCCGTTCCCAATCAACCTGCCAAATTTCGGCCCATTCTTTCACCTTCGCGACAAATGACGAAATTGTCCCTCGTGCGATTTTTCTTTGTTAATTTTCTGTCCAACACATCTTCAACCTGACATAATTAATACGAAAATTAATTATTCAGAGGCTTAAACGAAGGAGTTTGGCTAAAATCCTATGATCCCGAGTCTATGTCTCGAGTCCAATTTCTGGGGCCGTTGATCCCGGGTCTATGCTCCAAGTCCAATTTCTGGGGCCGTTCAGAATCAACCTTCCAAATTTCAGCCCATTACGACATCGTCGCGACAAATGACGAAATTGCCCCTGCTGCAATTTTTCTTTGTTATTTTTCTGTCCAACACATCTTCAACCTGACATAACTAATACGAAAATTAATTATTCAGAGGCCTAAACGAAGGAATTTGGCCAAAATCCTGTGATCTCGGGTCTGTGCCCGGAGTCCAATTCTGGGGCCTTTCCCAATGAACCTGCCAAATTTTGGCCCATTCCGACACCTTCGCGACAAATGACGAAATTACCCATGGTGCGGTTTTTTCTTTGTTAATTTTCTGCCCAACACCTCTTCAGCCTGACATAATTAACACAGAAATTAATTATTCATAGGCCTAAACGAAGGAATTCGGATAAAATCCCGTGATCCCGGGTCTGTGCCTCGACTCCAATTTCTCAGGCCGTTTCCAATCAACCTGCCAAATTTCGGCCCATTCCAACACCGTCGCAATAAATGACGAAATTGCCCCTGGTGAGGTTTTTCTTTGTAAATTTTCTGTCCAACACTTCTTCAACCTAACATAATTAATACGGAAATTAATTATTCGGAGGCCTAAACGAAGGAATTCGGATAAAATCCCGTGATCCCGGGTCTGTGCCTCGACTCCAATTTCTCAGGCCGTTTCCAATCAACCTGCCAAATTTCAGCCCATTTTGACAACGTTGCGACAAATGACAAAATTGCCCTTGGTGCGGTTTTTCTTTGTTAATTTTTCGTCCAACACTTTTCAACCTGACATCATTAATACGAAAATTAATTATTTGGAGGCCTAAACGAAGGAATTTCGGTAAAATCCCGTGTTCTCGGGTCTATGTCCCGACTCCAATTTCAGGGGCCGTTTCCAATCAACCAACCAAATTTCAGTAAATTTCGACACCGTCGCGACAAATGACGAAATTGCGCTGGGTGTTGTTTTTCTTAGTTAATTTTCTGTCCAACACATCTTCAACGTGACATAATTAATATGAAAATTAATTATTCGGAGGGCTAAACGAAGGAATTTGGCTAAAATCCCGTGATCCTGAGTCTGTGCCCCGAGTCCAATTTCTCGGACCGTTTCCAATCAACCTGCCAAATTTCGGCCCATTACGACACCGTCGCAACAAATGACGAAATTGCCCCTGGCGCGGCTTTGCGTTGTTAATTTTCTGTCCAACACTTCTTCAACCTAACATAATTAATACGAAAATTAATTATTCGGAGGCCTAAACGAAGAAATTTGGCTAAAATCCCATGATCCCGGGTCTATGCCCCGACTCCGATTTTCTGGGTCCATTTCCAATCAACCGGCCGTATTTCGGCCCATTCCGACACCGTCGGGACAAATGACAAAATTGCCCCTAGAGCAGTTTTTCTTTGTTAATTTTCTGTTCATCACATCTTGAACCTGACATAATTAATACAGAAATTAATTATTCGGAGGCCTAAACGAAGGAATTTAGCTAAAATCCCGTGAGCCCTGGTCTATGCCCCGACTCCAATTTCTCGGGCCATTTCCAATGAACCTGCCAAATTTCGGCCCATTCCGACACCGTCGTGGCAAATGACGAAATTGCCCCTGGGGCGATTTTTCTTTCTTAATTTTCTATCCAAGACTTCTTCAACCTGACATAATTAATACGAAAATTAATTATTCGGAGGCCTACACGAAGGAATTTGGCTAAAATCCCATGATCCCGGGTCTGTGCCTCGAGTCCAATTTTTGCGGCCGTTTCCAATCAACCTGTCAATTTTCGTCCCGTTCCGACACCGTCGCAACAAATGACAAAATTGCCCTGATGCGGCTTTGAGTTGTTAATTTTCTGTCCAACACATCTTCAACCTGACATAATTAATACGGAAATTAATTATTCGGACGCCTATACGAAGGAATTTGGTGAAAATCTCATGATCCCAGGTCTGTGCCCCGAGTCCAATTTCTTGAGCCATTTCCAATCAACCTGCCAAATTTTGGTCCATTGCGACGCCTTCACGACAAATGACAAAATTGCCCCGGGTGTGGTTTTGCGTTGTTAATTTTCTATCCAACACTTCTTCAACCTGACTTAATTAATACGGAAATTAATTATTCGGAGGCCTAAACGAAGTAATTTGGCCAATATCCCATAATCCCGGGTCTATTTCCCGTGTCCAATTTCTCGGGCCGTTTCCAATCAACCAGCCAAATATCGGCCCATTCCGACACAGTGGCAACAATTGCTGAAATTACCCCTGGTACGATTTTTCTTTTTTAATTTTCTGTCCAACACATCCTCAACCTGACATAATTAATACGAAAATTAATTATTTGGAGGCCTAAACGAAGGAATTTAGGTAAAATCCCGTGTTCCCGGGTCTGTGTCCCGACTCCAATTTCAGGGGCCGTTTCCAATCGACCTGCCAAATTTCGGTAAATTTCGACACCGTCGCGACAAATGACGAAATTGCCCCAGGTGTGGTTTTTCTTAGTTAATTTTCTGTCCTACACATCTTCAACCTAAAAAATTAACACAGAAATTAATTATTTGGAGGCCTAAACGAAGGAATTTGGCTAAAATCCCGTGATCTCAGGCTATGCCTTGAGTCCAATTTCTAGGGCCGTTTCCAATCAGCCTGCCAAATTTCGGCCCATTCCGACACCGTCGTAACAAATGACGAAATTGCCCCTGGTACGATTTTCCTTCGTTAATTTTCTGTCCAACACATCTTCAACCTGACATAATTAATACGAAAATTATTTATTTATAGGCCTAAACGAAGGAATTTGGCGAAAATCCCATGATCCCGGATCTTTGCCCCGAGTCCAATTTTTGGGGCCTTTCCCTATCAACCTGCCAAATTTCGGCCCATTCTGACACCGTCGCGACAAATGACGAAATTACCCCTGGTGCGGTTTTTTCTTTGTTAAATTTCTGTCCAACACCTCTTCAGCCCGACATAATTAACACAAAAATTAATTATTCATAGGCCAAAACGAAGGACTTTGACTAAAATCCCTTGATCCCGGGTGTGTACCCCGAGTCCAATTTCTGGGGCCGTTTCCAATCAACCTACCAAATTTCGGCCCATTCCAACACCGTCGCGATAAATGACGAAATTGCCCCTGGTGAGGTTTTTCTTTGTAAATTTTCTGTCCAACACTTATTCAACGTGACATAATTAATACGGAAATTAATTATTCGTAGGCAAAAAACAAAGGAATTCGGATAAAATCCCGTGATCCCGGGTCTGTGCCTCGACTCAAATTTCTCAGGCCGTTTCCAATCAACCGGCCAAATTTCAGCCCATTTTGACAACGTTGCGACAAATGACGAAATTACCCTTGGTGCGGTTTTTCTTTGTTAATTTTTCGTCCAACACTTTTCAACCTGACATCATTAATACAAAAATTAATTATTTGGAGGCTTAAACGAAGGAATTTCGGTAAAATCCCGTGTTCCCGGGTCTGTGTCCCGACTCCAATTTCTGGGGCCGTTTCCAATCAACCTGCCAAATTTCAGTAAATTTCGACACCATCGCGACAAATGACGAAATTGCGCTGGGTGTTGTTTTTCTTAGTTAATTTTCTGTCCAACACATCTTCAACGTGACATAATTAATACGAAAATTAATTATTCGGAGGCCTAAACGAAGGAATTTGGCTAAAATCCCGTGATCCTGAGTCTGTGCCCCGAGTCCAATTTCTCGGACCGTTTCAAAATCAACCTGCCAAATTTCGGCCCATTACGACACCGTCGCAACAAATGACGAAATTGCCCCTGGTGCGACTTAGCGTTGTTAATTTTCTGTCCAACACTTCTTCAACCTAACATAATTAATACGAAAATTAATTATTCGGAGGCCTAAACGAAGGAATTTGGCTAAAATCCCGTGATCCTGAGTCTGTGCCCCGAGTCCAATTTCTCGGACCGTTTCAAAATCAACCTGCCAAATTTCGGCCCATTACGACACCGTCGCAACAAATGACGAAATTGCCCCTGGTGCGACTTAGCGTTGTTAATTTTCTGTCCAACACTTCTTCAACCTAACATAATTAATACGAAAATTAATTATTCGGAGGCCTAAACGAAGGAATTTGGCTAAAATCCCGTGATCCTGAGTCTGTGCCCCGAGTCCAATTTCTCGGACCGTTTCAAAATCAACCTGCCAAATTTCGGCCCATTACGACACCGTCGCAACAAATGACGAAATTGCCCCTGGTGCGACTTAGCGTTGTTAATTTTCTGTCCAACACTTCTTCAACCTAACATAATTAATACGAAAATTAATTATTCGGAGGCCTAAACGAAGGAATTTGGCTAAAATCCCGTGATCCTGAGTCTGTGCCCCGAGTCCAATTTCTCGGACCGTTTCAAAATCAACCTGCCAAATTTCGGCCCATTACGACACCGTCGCAACAAATGACGAAATTGCCCCTGGTGCGACTTAGCGTTGTTAATTTTCTGTCCAACACTTCTTCAACCTAACATAATTAATACGAAAATTAATTATTCGGAGGCCTAAACGAAGGAATTTGGCTAAAATCCCGTGATCCTGAGTCTGTGCCCCGAGTCCAATTTCTCGGACCGTTTCAAAATCAACCTGCCAAATTTCGGCCCATTACGACACCGTCGCAACAAATGACGAAATTGCCCCTGGTGCGACTTAGCGTTGTTAATTTTCTGTCCAACACTTCTTCAACCTAACATAATTAATACGAAAATTAATTATTCGGAGGCCTAAACGAAGGAATTTGGCTAAAATCCCGTGATCCCGGGTCTGTGCCCCGAGTCCAATTTCTGGGGTCTTTCCCAATCAACCTGCCAAATTTCGGCCCATTCCGACACCGTCGCGATAAATGACGAAATTGCCCCTGGATAGGTTTTTCTTTGTAAATTTTCTGTCCAACACTTCTTCAACCTGACATAATTGATACGGAAATTAATTATTCGGAGGCCTAAACGAAGGAATTTGGATAAAATCCCGTGATCCCGAGTCTGTGCCTCAACTCCAATTTCTCCAGCCGTTTCCAATCAACCGGCCAAATTTCAGCCCATTTTGACAATGTTGCGACAAATGACGAAATTGCCCCTGGTGCGGTTTTTCTTTATCAATTTTTTGTCCAACACTTTTCAACCTGACATCATTAATACGAAAATTAATTATTCGGAGGCCTAAACAATGAAATTTGGCTAAAATCCCGTGATCCCGAGTCTATGCCCCGACTCCGATTTCTGGGGCCATTTCCAATCAACCTGTCATATTTCGACCCATTCTGACATCGTCGGGACAAATGACGAAATTACCCCTGGAGCGATTTTTCTTTGTTAATTTTCTGTCCATCACATCTTAAACCTGACATAATTAATACAGAAATTAATTATTCGGAGGCCTAAATGAAGGAATTTAGCTAAAATCCCGCGATCCCTGGTCTGTGCCCTGACTCCAACTTCTCGGGCCGTTTCCAATAAACCTGCCAAATTTGGGTCCATTCTGACACCGTCGCGACAAATGACGAAATCGCCCCTGGTGCGGTTTTGGGTTGTTAATTTTCTGTCCAACACTTCTTCAACCTGATATAAATAATACGGAAATTTATCATTCGGAGGCCTAAACGAAGAAATTAGGCTAAAATCCCGTGACCCTGGGACTGTGCCCCGACTCCAATTTCTGGGGTCGTTTCCAATCAACCTGCCAAATTTCGGCCCATTCTGAGACCGTCGCAACAAATGACGAAATTGTCCTTGGTGCGGTTTTTCTTTGTTAATTTTCTATCCATCACATCTCAACCTGACATAATTAATACGGAAATTAATTATTCAGAGGCCTAAACGAAGGAATTTAGCTAAAATCCCGTGATCCCAGGTCTGTGCCCCGACTCCAATTTCAGGACCGTTTCCAATCAACCTGCCAAATTTCGGCCCATTTGGACACCGTCGTGACAAATGACGAAGTTGCCCCTAGTACGGTTTTTCTTTGTCAATTTGTTGTCCAACACTTCTTCAACCTGACATAATTAATACAGAAATTAATTATTCGGAGGGGTAAATAAAAGAATTTGGCTAAAATCCTGTGATCCCGGGTCTGTGCCCTGACTCCAATTTCTGGGCCGTTTCCAATCAACCACCCATTCCAACACCGTTGCAACAAATGACAAAATTACCCCTGGTGCGGTTTTGCGTTGTTAATTTTCTGTCCAACACATCTTCAACCTAACATAATTAATACGAAAATTAATTATTCGGAGGCCTCATAGAAGGAATTTGGCTAAAATCCCATGATCCCGGGTCTGTGCATCGAGTCCAATTTCTATGGCCGTTTACAATTGACTTGCCAGATTTTGGCAAATTTCGACACCGTCGCGATAAACGATGAAATTGCCTCGGGTGCGGTTTTTCTTTGTTAATTTTCTGTCCAACACATTTTCAACCTGACATTATTAATACAAAAATTAATTATTCGGAGGCCTAAACAAAGGAATTTAGCTAAAATCCTGTGATCCCGAGTCTACGCCCCGGCTCCAATTTCTGGGGCCGTTTCCAATCGACTTGCCAAATTTCGGTCCATTCCAACACCGTCGCGACAAATGAAAAAATTGCACCTGGTGCAATTTTCTGTTGTTAATTTTCTGTCCAACACATCGTCAACCTGATATAATTAATACAGAAATTAATCAATCGGAGGCCTAAACGAAGGAATTTGGCTAAAATCCCGTGATCCCGGGTCTGTGCCCGAGTCCAATTTTGGGGGTTGTTTCCAATCAACTTGCCAAATTTCGGCCCATTCCGACACCATCGCGACAAATGACGAAATTGCCCCTGGTGCGGTTTTGCGTTATAAATTTTCTATCCAACACTTCTTCAACCTGACATAATTAATACAGAATTTAATTATTCGGAGGCCTAAACGAAGGAATTTGGTTAAAATCCCGTGATCCCGGGTTTTTCCCCCAACTCCAATTTCTGGGGCCGTTCCCAATCAACCTGTCAAATTTCGGCCCATTCCGACACCGTCGCGACAAAGGGCGAAATTACCCTTGGTGCGGTTTTTCTTTGTTAATTTTCTGTCCAACACTTCTTCAACCTCACATAATTAATACGAAAATTATTTATTCGGAGGCGTAAACAAATGAATTTGGCTAAAATCCCGTGATCCCGGGTCAATGCCCCGACTCCAACTTCTGGGCTCTTTCCAATCAACTAGCCAAATTTCAGCTCATTTTGACACCTTCACGACAAATGACAAAATAGCCCCTGGTGCGATATTTGCGTTATTAATTTTCTGTCCAACACATCTTCAACCTGACATAATTAATACGAAAATTAATTATTCGGAGGCCTAATGGAAGGAATTTGGCTAAAATCCCGTGATCCCGGGCCTGTGCCCAGAGTCCAATTTCTAGGGCAATTTCCAATCAACCTGCCAAATTTCGGCAAATTTCGACACCGACGTGACAAACGACGAAATTGCCCCGGGTGCGGTTTTCCTTTGTTAATTTTCTGTCCAACACATGTTCAACCTTACATAATTAATACGGAAATTAATTATTCGGAGGCCTAAACGAAAGAATTTGGCTAAAATCCCGTAATGCTGGGTCTGTGCCCGGAGTCTAATTTCTCGGGCCGTTTCCAATCAACCTGCCAAATTTCGGCCCATTCCTACACCGTTGCGACAAATAACGAAATTACCCCAGGTGCGGTTTTACTTTGTTAATTTTCTGTCAATCACATCTTCAACCCCACATAATTAATATGGAAATTAATTATTCGGAGGCCTAAATGAAGGAATTTAGCTAAAATCTTGCGATCCCGGGTCTGTGCCCCCGACACCAATTTCTCGGGCCGTTTCCAATAAACCTGCCAATTTTTGGTCCATTCTGACACCATTGCGACAAATGACGAAATCGCCCCTGGTGCGGTTTTGCGTTCTTAATTTTCTGTCCAACACTTCTTCAACCTGACATAATTAATACGAAAATTAATCATTCGGAGGCCTAATCGAAGGAATTTGGCTAAAATCCCATGACCCCGGGACTGTGCCCCGACTCCAATTTCTAGTGCCGTTTCCAAACAAGCTGCCAAATTTTGGCCCATTCCGAGACCGTCGCAACAAATGACGAAATTTCCCTTGGTGCGATTTTTCTTTGTTAATTTTCTGTCCATCACATCTTCAACCTGACATAATTAATGCGAAAATTAATTATTCGGAGGCCTAAATGAAGGAATTTAGCTAAAATCTCGTGATCCCAGGTCTGTGCCCCGACTCCAATTTCTAGTGCCGTTTCCAAACAAGCTGCCAAATTTTGGCCCATTCCGAGACCGTCGCAACAAATGACGAAATTGCCCCTGGTGCTATTTTGCGTTGTTAGTTTTCATTCGAACACTTCTTCAACATGACATAATTATTACGAAAATTAATTATTCGGAGGCCTAAATGAAAGAATTTAGCTAAAATCCCGTGATCCCGGGTATGTACCCCAACTTCAATTTCTCGGGCCGTTTCCAATAAACCTGCCAAATTTCGGCCCATTTCGATGACCAAATTGCTCCTGGTGCAGTTTTGCGTTATTAATTTTCAGTCCAACACTTCTTCAGCCTGACATAATTAATATGGAAATTAATTATTCAGAGGCCTAAATGAAGGAATTTGGTTAAAATCCTGCGACCTCGGGTCTATGCCCTGACTCCAATTTATACGGCATTTCCAATCAACTAGCCAAATTTCGGCCCATTTCGACACCATCATGAGAAATGACAAAATTGCCCCTAGTGCGGTTTTGCGTTGTTAGTTTTCATTCGAACACTTCTTCAACCAGACATAATAAATACGGAAATTAATTATTCGGAGGCCTAAACGAAGGAATTTGGCAAAAATCCCATGATCTTGGGTCTGTGCTCGGAGTCCAATTTCTCGGGCCGTTTCCAATCAACCTGCCAAATTTCGGCCCATTACGACACCGTCGCGACAAATGACGAAATTGCCCCTGGTGCGATTTTTCTTTGTCAATTTTCTGTCCAACACATCTTCAGCCTGACATAATTAATACGAAAATTAATTATTTGGAGGCCCAAATGAAGGAATTTTGCTAAAATCCCGTGATCCCGGGTATGTGCCCCAACTCCAATTTCTCGGGTCGTTTCCAATAAACCTGCCAAATTTCGGCCCATTCTGATACCGTTGCGGCAAATGACCAAATTGCTCCTGGTGCAGTTTTGCGTTATTAATTTTCTGTCCAACACTTCTTCAACCTGACATAATTAATACGAAAATTAATTATTCGAAGGCCTAAACGATGGAATTTAGCTAAAATCCCGTGATCCTAGGACTTGCCTCGACTCCAATTTCTGGGGCCATTTCCAATCAA
>NW_019257952.1:0-1096 GCF_002742605.1 Olea europaea var. sylvestris
ATTATCCGAAGATGTAAGCTTCCGCTAAAACGTATACACTTGTTACTAAACCACCGATTAAGCTAAGTAAAGTAAGTAGCGTTTCGATCCACTAGGGGTCGGGGCGTTACACTCCATATGTTTTTATTGACTTGCCCTATTGATAGCTAATACTTTGTGAGGAACAAGGAGGGGAAGATATTGGGTGCTATTACAACTTATTCATATCAACAATGGCTTCGATAGTTATGAATTCGTTTCTATTAATTTATTGGATTGTGATTATCGATTCTTAACATGATTAAAACTAAATTCAACATGCAAATGAACGATTTTCTTTTCAAACTTTGGTGTTTGCACTTTGCCGTTTGGTTTGTAATGAGTTAATGTGTTTACACCTTTTTTTTGTTTTCAATTTTCAATGTTTGTCAATTAATGGAATTGGGAGTTGGCTGGGAATTGGGTGGGTCATGTGAGAATTGGGGGTTGCTTGGGAATTGGGTGCTGTTTTGCATATTAAAAAAAATAGAAATAAAAAATTTAAAAAAATCTGGTGGGTCACGTGACCCACCAGGTCCAGCAATGGGTTCGCCCCTGATGGTAAGTCGTAGGCACTTAAATTTATCTTCCTCAGATAAATTAAGAATAAACACAAATGACCGAGAAGTGTGGGTTATATTAGAAGTGAAATAGAAAAATTAGTACAATCGGTCGATAATATTTTAGGGTCGTAATTAGAAAAAAACCATTTAGAAGTTTAGATGCCACCTAGCTTCTGTTGTAGAAATAATCCAATTCATTCTGCAAGAAAATGAACGCTTGTTGGAGGGTTTTGATGAATGGTCCTAACCCACAACAGGTAGACTATGCCTTTGGCACGGGTCAATGATGACATGGACCACATGGTGTTACTACCTGATGGCAACGTGTTGATCATAACGGGGCAGCCTCATTACTACCTGGTGGGATAACGGTTAGGATAATAGAACATGTGAAGTTTTTTTCCCATCCTGTTCTTTAGTAGAGGAGAGAAACGTAGTTGCATAATTTTGCAGTTCATATTAACAAAAATTATGTATGCAATTAAAATAACTTATTTTCAATTTTAATCAATAAA
>NW_019257953.1:0-1096 GCF_002742605.1 Olea europaea var. sylvestris
CGAAAAATAACAAAATTGCTCCTGGTGCGATTTTTCTTTGTTAATTTTCTGTCCAGCACTTCATCAACCTGACATAAATAAAATGGAAATTAATTATTCGGAGGCCTAAATGAAGGAGTTTGGCTAAAATCTCGTGATCCCGGGTCTGTGTTCCAAGTCCAATTTCGAGGGCCGTTTCCAATCGACCTGCCAAATTTCGGCCCATTCCGACACCATCGCGAAAAAATGGCAAAATTGCCCCTGGTGCGATTTTTCTTCGTTAATTTCGGTCAAGCACTTCTTCAACCCGACATAATTAATACGGAAATTAGTTATTCGGAGGCCCGAATGAAGGAATTTGGCTAAAATCCCAAGATCTCGGGTTTGTGCCCCGAGTCCAATTTCGCGGGCCGTTTCCAATCGACTAGCAAAATTTCGGCCATTTTTGAACCCATCGCGACAAATGACAAAATTGCCCCTGGTGCGATTTTTCTTTGTTAATTTTCTGTCCAGTACTCCCGCAACCTGACATAATTAATACGGAAATTAATTATTTGGAGGCCCAAACGAAGGAATTTGGCTAAAATCCCGTGATCCCGGGTCTGTGCCCCAGGTCCAATTTCGCGGGCCGTTTCTAATCAACCTGCCAAATTTCGACCCATTCCGACACCATCATGAGAAATGAAAAAATTGCCCTTGGTGCGATTCTTCGTTGTTAATTTTCTGTCCAGAACTTTTTTAACCTGACATAATTAATGCGGAAATTAATTATTCGGAGGCCCAAACGAAGGAATTTGGCTAAAATCCCGTGATCTCGGGTCTGTGCCCTGAGTTTAATTTCGCAGGCCGTTTCCAATCAACCTGCAAAATTTCAGCCCATTCCGACCCCATCGCGACAAATGGCAATACTGCCCTTGGTGCGGTTTTTCCTTGTGAATTTTCTGTCTAGCACTTCTTGAACTTGACATAATTAATACGTAAATTAATTATTCGGAGGCACAAACGAAGGAATTTGGCTAAAATACTGTGATCCTGGGTCTTTGCCCAGAGTCCAATTTCGCGGGCCGTTTCCAAACAATATGCCAAATTTCGGTCCATTCCGACACCATTGCGAAAA
>NW_019257954.1:0-1096 GCF_002742605.1 Olea europaea var. sylvestris
TACCTATTCCTTAGAATCCCATAGGAACTGTGCAAAGATCTTGTCCAACCTTTTTAGTATAGCCTTGAGAGGCCACATAATCTAAAAAAGATAAAGCGGTAGAGATGATAGTCCTGATCTCAATAGAGTAATTCAGCCTCAAGTGATAATAGTCGAAAAGCCCAACTTGATATCCTGCTCGTGACCGTCATGATGAGGTCATTATATAAAAAACTCCTCTTGGCCCCCTTTAAACAAGGGGACTCCAAATAAGTAAACGGTTTCTGCTGATGAGTAAATCCAGTCAAAATACAAGTATCTTGATCTGAATATCTAATGCCCATCTACGTAGTATAAGACCGCTTTTTTCCTATTCAACAGCTGGTCAAAAACCCTCTCGTAATGCTCCAAACAGTCGAGGACCCTCCTAAGAGATTGTTTCTGTCCACTAGCAAATATGATTATGTCATCAATAAAAGAAAGGTGTGAGACAAAAGTGCTGCTTCTATGCCAATATCGCGAACTACGATAGGCTTGAAACATCTGAGTGAGAAGGCGAGAGAATTTGGAGGGCCCTTGGTCTACCAGACCTGATTTAGTTTCGTCTCTATTTAAATACATTAAGAAAGCAAGAAACGTTTTCATAAAAAACTGGAGAATATTTGTCCTGAGTGCCTCAGAGCTATTGTGTTATTACAAAACCATTTTGAGTACCCTGTTTCATTAATATTGCGTGTATGCATATGTTACAACATAAATATGGGTGCCAGAATTATCAGTAACTTTGACCATTTATATTTTAGAGTAATATATTTTTCATCTAGCTTACTAGGAAGTTGCTCACCAATCTTCCAAATTGCAGCAGTATTTTCTTGATCTATGCTAGCCGATATAAGTACATTTATGAAAAGATAAATTTAATCTTTTCTAATCAGGAGGTGAGAATTTAGACACGTCCAGAAAGATTAGTCCTTGTTCGTGCATGGCTTCTATGGTTTTTATTTTGACCAAATAATAATGAGATCTACAAGTATTTCGGTTGGATGGATGCGCATAAAATGCCTAAACATTTTCAGTGATGAGCACCGGTGCATATACATTTTTGAGTTTGTACTTG
>NW_019257955.1:0-1096 GCF_002742605.1 Olea europaea var. sylvestris
CCCCCCCCCCCCCCCCCCCCTCTCTCTCTCTCCCATAAACTCTACAAAAGCTAATGAGCCTTGGTATTCTAGTTGGAATTCATTTGCATCTTGGTTATTCACCTTAGTACGAAAATTTTCTTTCTGAAATTTCTTTGCTTTAATTTTAATATCTTAGCTTTGTGTATATTACACAAGGGATTAAGATTTTTCATTTTTTTTATTCAATTTGAATTATATATATTTTGAATTTTTTTTATGATATTCACTGATTAATGAATAATTTTTTTCCCTTATTGTTACAACTCCTCAAAGGTTCCATGCCATGAATATCACTGCTACAAGTTACAGATAAGGTCCAATGTCAAATTAGCATTTTCTCTTAGCTAGATGAGTATTAAACAATTTGCTTTTATGGAAAACACTAATCGTAAATTAGATTATTGCAATATAATGGAATTGTCTTCACAGTGAATGCAGGAAAAACAATTGGAGATAAAGTTGGGGAAAGTAGTCATATCGTCTTCATTCATTGGAAGACCTAGGGATATGCAAACAGCCATATTTTAAATGCTCCGACATTGGTGCAAATATTTTGTAAACCTGTCTTTTTATAATATAATGACTTGCAATGCAAAATAGAATGAAAGGAAGGACAATGTCCTCAAGACAGACAATATTTAACATCATGAAACTCTAAAGATGAATTAATGGGACTCAATATAATAGATTTAAAAGATATATATCTGACAAGATTGCTGCTTATGTATATGTCATTGAATTTCAAAAAATAGGTCTACCGCATTTCCACATGTTGATAATATTGCAAAGTGACAACAATATCACTAGTGTTAACAACATTTATAACCAACAATCTGTTGCATATTTGGATCAACAGACTTAGCCCATGTTTTTCATTCGGATCATGTCACAAGAACAATGTTGACAAAGTATTTTGAAATGTGTAAAAATATGTCGTAGCAATTTTTTATAATGAGAATTTTTAAAACATTATGAAGACGTCGAAAGTGGACAAAAAAATGACATTTTATACTTGCATTGTGGCGACAAATCCTTGTAAATCATGTGAAATGACCTACCTCTTTTGAGTTATTTC
>NW_019257956.1:0-1096 GCF_002742605.1 Olea europaea var. sylvestris
TTGAAACTGTAGCGACCATTTTGGGTTTAGCTCACGATTTTGTAATGACGTATTAGGGTTCTCATCCCTTTTTTGAAAAATGACCACTCGCATATTGATAACGCTTGGATTGTCGAGCTTCGAAGAAATGACCGTAAATTTTGCAGACGGTGTCCGTTTCGGATCCATAAGTACTTTTCGGAAATGTAGCGACACTATTAGATTGAACTCACAACTTCGTCGTGATGTATGAGGTATTTTGCCCATTGTTTGAGAAACGTGCACCTCCATATTCGGACTGACGAAGTTCGAAGAATTGAGCATAACTTTTGCAGACAGTGTCCGTTTTTAGGAGCATAAGTACTTTTCGGAAGTGTAGCGATCGTTTTGGGTTTAGCTCACGATTTCGTAATGACGTATTAGGGTTCTCATCCTTTTTTTGAAGAATGACCACTCGCATATTGGGAACGCTTGGATTGTCGACCTTCGAGGAAATGAGCGTAACTTTTGCAGACGGGGTCCGTTTTGGGCCCATAAGTACTTTTCGGACATGTAGCGACCCTTTTGGATTGAACTCACTACTTCATCGTGACGTATGAGGGATTTGACCATTTTTTGAAGAACGTGCACCTGCATATTCGGACTGACGATGTTCGAAGAATTGAGCATAACTTTTGCAGACAGTGTCCGTTTTGGGGACCATAAGTACTTTTTAGAAATGTAGCGACCGTTTTAGGTTTAGCTCACGATTTCGTAATGACGTATTAGGGTTCTCATCCCTTTTTTGAAGAACGACCACTCGCATTTTGGGAACGCTTGGATTGTCGACCTTCGAAGAAATGAGCGTAAATTTTGCAGACGGTGTCCGTTTCGGGCCCATTAGTACTTTTCGAAAATGTAGCGACTCTATTGGATTGAACTCACAACTTCGTCGTGACGTATGAGGTATTTTTTCCATTGTTTGAGAAACGTGCACCTGCATATTCGGACTGACGATGTTCGAAGAATTGAGCATAACTTTGGCAGACAGTGTTCGTTTTTGGGACCATAAGTACTTTTTGGAAATGTAGCGACTGTTTTGGGTTTAGCTCACGATTTCGTAATGACGTATTAGGGT
>NW_019257957.1:0-1096 GCF_002742605.1 Olea europaea var. sylvestris
AATCAGGGTCTGGGACCATCGCCAATGATTCCTGAAGGACCAAAATCCCTAAACCCCAGACCCCAAACCCTAAACCCTAAACCCTAAACCCTAAACCCTAAACCAAAACCAAATCCTAAACCGCACTTTCTCTCTGTAGCCCAAAACGCTCTCCCTTCTCTCTACAATGGGAGACAAATCACAATCCTTCAAAAATCTTGATCCACCACCCGACATACCACCTTTACCCAATGGATTTCAACCCCAAACAACCCAAAATCTTCCAGCACTTCACGCTACAATGGTTTTGGAAGCAGTAGAATCAGATTTATATGAAAATGTTGATGGCACGAATCCCAATGTTGTCGAAACTCCAATCTACGCATTGAATCAGGGTCTGGGACCATCACCAATGACTCCAGAGGGGTCGAAATCCCTAAACCATAAACCATAAACCCCAAACCCTGAAACCTAAACCAAAACCAAACCCTAAACCACACTTTCTCTCTCTAACCCAAAACGCTCTCCCTTCTCTCTAGAATGGGAGACAAATCGCAAATCTTCAAAAATCTAGATCCACCACCCGACATACCACCTTTACTCGGTGGATTTCAACCCCAAACAACCAAAAATCATCCAGTACTCCAAGCCACAATGGTTTTGGAAGCAATAGAATCAGATTTATATGAAAACATTGATGGTACGAATCCCAATGTTTTCAAAACTCCACTCTACACATTGAATCAGGGTCTGGGACCATCACCAATGATTCCAGAAGGGTCAAAAACCCTAGACTCCAAACGCCAAACCCTAAACCAAAACCAAAACCAAACCCTAAACAGCACTTTCTCTCTCTAACGCAAAATGCTCTCCCTTCTCTCTAAAATGGGAGACCAATCACAAACTTTCAAAAATCTTGATCCACCACCCGACATAAAATCTTTACCCGGTGGATTTCAACCCCAAACAACCCAAAATCTTCCAGCACCTAAAGCTACAATGGTTTTGGAAGCAATAGAATCAGATTTATATGGAAATGTTGATGGCACGAATCTCAATGTTTTCAAAACTCCACTCTACGCATAGAATCAATGTCTGGGACCATTACCAATGATTC
>NW_019257958.1:0-1096 GCF_002742605.1 Olea europaea var. sylvestris
CGCACCAGGGGCTATTTTGACATTTGTCGCGACGGTGTTGGAATTGGCCGAATTTGGCTGGTTGATTGGAAATGGCCCGCGAAATCGAACTCGAGGCACAGACCCAGGATCACGGGATTTTAGCCAAATTCCTTGGTTTAGGCCTCTGAATAATTAATTTCCTTATTAATTATGTCAGGTTGGAGAAGTGCTCGACAGAAAATTAACACAGAAAGACCGCACCAGGGGCAATTTTGTCATTTTTTGCAACGGTTTCAGAATCGGTCAAAATTTCGCAGGTTGATAGGAAACGGCCCGCGAAATTGGACTCGAGGCAAAGACCCAGGATCACGGGATTTTAGCCAAATTCCTTCGTTTGGACCTCCGAATAATTAATTTTCTTATTAATTATGTCAGTTGAAGAAGTGCTGGATAGAAAATTAAAAAAGAAAAACCGCACCAGGGGCAATTTTGTCATTTGTCGCGACGGTGTTGGAATTTGTTGAAATTTGGAAGGTTGATTTGAAACGGCCCGCGAAATTGGACTCCGGGCACAGACCATGGATCTCGGGATTTTAGCCATATTCCTTCATTTAGGCCTCCGAATAATTTATTTCCTTATTAATTATGTTAGGTTGAAGAAGTGTTGGATAGAAAATTAATAAAACAAAACCGCATGAGGGATAATTTTGTCATTTTTCGCGACGGTGTCGGAATGTGCCGAAATTCGGCAGGTTGATTGGAAACGGCCCGCTAAATTGGACTCAGGTCTTAGACCCGGGATCACGGGATTTTAGCCAAATTCCTTCGTTAGAGCCTCTGAATAATTAATTTCTTTATTAATTATGTCAGGTTGAAGAAGTGTTGGACAGAAATTAAGGAACCAAAACCACACCAAGGGCAATTTTGTCATTCGGCGCGACGGTGTAGGAATGGGAAGAAATTTATCAAATTGATTAGAAACGGCCCGCGAAATAGGACCTGGGAGACAGACCCGAGATCACGGGATTTTAGCAAAATTCTTATGTTTGGGCCTCCAAATAATTAATTTTCGTATTAATTATGTCAGGTCGAAGAAGTGCTAGACAGAAAATTAACAAAGAAAAATCGCACCAGG
>NW_019257959.1:0-1096 GCF_002742605.1 Olea europaea var. sylvestris
GATCTCCAACATTGAATTCAATGAAACAGCGCTTTAGACCTGCAGCCTTTTTATACCCTTTTTGAGCTTTCTCAAGATAACTCCGAGCAATTTCAATATTTTGTTTCCACTCTTGAGAAAGTTCTTTGCTTGAGGGGACTTGGTATTTCATTCAATATCCACTGTACGAGGAAGTAGCGGTTGCTGGCCAGTAACAATCTCAAAAGGACTTTTATTGGTGAAAGAGCTCTTCTGGGCATTGAAGCAAAACTAAGCCACGTCCAAAAGTTTTACCCAATTTTTCTGCGAAGTAGAGATAAAGTGCCGATGATATCCTTCTAGCATAGAATTGAAGCGCTCCGTCTGTCCGTCAATTTGTGGGTGAAAACTAGAACTTATGCTCAAAGTTGAACCAGCCGCATCCAAAAGTTTTACCCAGTTTTTCTGCGAAGTAGAGATAAAGTGTCGAAGATATTCTTCTAGCATAGAATTGAAGCTCTCCATCTGTCTGTCTGTTTGTGGGTGAAAACTAGAACTTATGCTCAAAGTTGAACCAAGAAGTTTGAACAACTCAGTTCAAAATAAATCAGTGAAACGAGGATCTCGATCACTGACGATGTCCTTAGGCAATCCCCAGTATTTGACAATATGTTTGAAGAAGAGTTGAGTTGTCTCTTCCGCGGATACATACTTAGGCGCTGCAATAAAAGTTGCATATTTTGATAGATGGTCCACCGTGATGATGATAGTGCCAAAATCCTCAACTTTTGGCAACCCAATAATGTAGTCCATCGATACACTTTCGAATGGCCGGGTTGGGACAAAAAGAGGCTCCAACAAGCCCACCTTTTCTGATGATCTGCCTTATCTTGCTGACAAATAAGACGGGTTTTTACATAAGTTGCAATGTCGTCCCGCATTTGAGGCCAGTAGTATGCACGTTGCAGTAATGCACAAATGCGTTCCTCTTTGGGATGCCCTGCCCAAATCATGTCATGACATTCTGTAATTAGTGATTTCTTCAAATCTCCGCCCTTAGGAACATATAAGCAGTCTCCCTTTGTCTTCACTAATTTCCCATCGAACCAGAACTATCGAGTTTTACCCTACTTGATGA
>NW_019257960.1:0-1096 GCF_002742605.1 Olea europaea var. sylvestris
TGATATCAACAGCTGCTATCAAGGTGTGTAAAAAGGACTTTTGTGGTTGCCCTAGATGCATGATTCATTTGAGTCTTGTGTAGAACTATCTCTATGTCTTCTGGCTTCCTTCGTATTCATTTTACTCCTCTCTTGAACTTCTAGATTGGGGAGAATTTGGTGTAATCATAGAGTCTGAGGCACCGTTTGATAGCCCTCCTTTTCCATGGAACTTGGAAAATAAATTTCATTTTCCATCTTTTAAGTGTGTTTGATGGCAAAAAATTGGCATGGAATTCATTTTCCACTTCTTGCCTCGCGTGATGGCTTTTCTAGCTTTTTAGTGAATTGCAATTCCCGCCAAATAGGTGGGAATTGTTTTTCCAACATTTTTTTTCAGATTTTTTTTTTTTTTGGGCAATGAAAACAAATTCTAGAAAAAGTTGTAAAAGAGAATATATCTTAAATTGACAATTTCAATGTAAAACAAAGTCAAACGAACACTAAAATATAGATGATTTTTGGTTTTACTAGATTTTTTTCTTTTTTTTGGGCAATGGAAACAAATTCTATAAACAATTGTAAAAGAAGATATCCCTTAAATTGACAATTTTCATAAAAATTAAAGTCAAATGAACACCAAATGACACTTTAATTTTAACATTTTTCAGGTGGAAAATTATACCAATCCAACACTATTAATTCACAATTCCCATGAAAATAATTTTTAGGCAATTCAATTCCCAAGAATTCGTTTTCTTTCCACTCAAATTCCATCTTTACAATTAAACGGACCCTAAGTGATTCTTAGTGTGAAGGAAAGTGCGGATATCTATGTGGTGTTATTTTTGGTTCATTGAAGTAGCTGTGATTCGTACTTTGAGGGTTAGGGTTTAAGGTTTTACATTTGTACAAAAACGTACAATGCTCTGAGCCTAGATCATCGATATCTTTGATGTCAATGTCCAATTCTTGGTTTTAATCTGTAGAGGAAACTATTTTCTATATTGCAGTCATTTTTCAATTTCTTGTTGAGGAATAAATCTCTTACCAAATAAAGATGAAAATATTGATCAACTTGATTTGAGTTATTCCTCGTAATAAGGTTTATTTTTTT
>NW_019257961.1:0-1096 GCF_002742605.1 Olea europaea var. sylvestris
TCATTCTTTCGAAAAATGGGCAAAATTCCTCATACGTCACGACGAAGTCGTGAGTTCAATCGAAAACGATCGCTACATTTCCGTATAGACCTTATGGGACCAAAACGGACACCGTGTGCAAAAGTTGCGCCCAATTCTTCGAACGCCGACAATCGATGCCTTCCAAATATAAAAGTGCTCATTCTTTCGAAAAATGGGCGAAATCCCTCATACGTCATAACGAAGTTGTGAGTTTAATCCAAAACGATCGCTACATTTCCAAAAAGTACTTATGGCCCCAAAACGGACACCGTGTGCAAAAGTTACGCTCAATTCGTCGAACGTCGACAATCGATGCCTTCCAAATATAAAAGTGCTCGTTCTTTCGAAAAATTGGCAAAATCCCTCATACGTCACGACGAAGTAGTGAGTTCAATCCAAAACGGTCGCTACATTTCCAGAAAGTCCTTATGGGCCGAAAACGGACACCGTGGGCGAAAGTTACGCTCAATTCTTCGTACGCCGACAATCAATGCCTTCCAAATATAAAAGTGCTCATTCTTTCGAAAAATGGGCGAAATCCCTCATACGTCACGACGAAGTAGTGAGTTCAATCCAAAACGGTCGCTACATTTCCAGAAAGTCCTTATGGGCCGAAAACGGACACCGTGGGCGAAAGTTACGCTCAATTCTTCGTACGCCGACAATCAATGCCTTCCAAATATAAAAGTGCTCATTCTTTCGAAAAATGGGCGAAATCCCTCATACGTCACGACGAAGTAGTGAGTTCAATCCAAAACGGTCGCTACATTTCCAGAAAGTCCTTATGGGCCGAAAACGGACACCGTGGGCGAAAGTTACGCTCAATTCTTCGAACGCCGACAATCAATGCCTTCCAAATATAAAAGTGCTCATTCTTTCGAAAAATGGGTGAAGTCCCTCATACGTTACGACGAAGTAGTGAGTTCAATCCAAAACGGTAGCAACATTTCCAAAAAGTACTTATGGTCCCAAAACGGACACCGTGTGCAAAGGTTACGCTCAAATCTTCGTACGCCGACAATCCATGCCTTCCAAATATAAAAGTGCTCATTCTTTCGAAAAATGGGCAAAATCC
>NW_019257962.1:0-736 GCF_002742605.1 Olea europaea var. sylvestris
GAGAGGCGGTATCAAATTGGAGCAGATTTCCAATGAATGGCAGACGTGGAGGACCTGGTGGAAGAAAGGATTTCTTCACCAATGCTTTCTGATTCAGAATCAGGAAAAAGAAAAATAGCAGATAAAGATGGTAATAGGAAGTATAGGATCATTTTAGAGTCTTGATTCAAGTATGGAATCTTGAAAATGAGAATTTCTGAATATCACGCTGCCTTAGTACAGAGAGAAATGTTGGTATTGATATGTGCACGAGAATTTTTCTATACATGGAGATACTCATTATCCCACGACAATTTTTTGGGATTCTTGTTTTTATTGCTGACTATTCATAGTTTTGGCAGAATTATATGTGATATATAACATGACTAGTCTGTGTCATATGGTTGGAGCCACGCTGGTCTCTTCTCCTCTCGCTGCCCCTTGTGACGAACAGGGCCTAATAATTCTGAGATTTTAGAGAGGAATAAATTTTGATTAATAGTAAATTTTTCAAGCAGAAGTCATTAATTTAAAATAATTAAATAATTAATTTTCTTTCTCCATAATATGTCAGCCAAAAAAAGAATGATCTAAATAGATTTGGCTCCGTTTAGTACATATTAATATAAAAATGAGAATGAAAAATATTTTCGGTACGAACTCCACACAAAATATAGAAAATCAAATATGATTATTTCATATGATGGATAACGATCATATTTTTCATTTTATACTTGTTTGTGCCTTTTAATTGTAA
>NW_019257962.1:3427-6364 GCF_002742605.1 Olea europaea var. sylvestris
CGTTCCATCAACTCTATGGACATGACACTAGTGAGTGCCGTGACACCAATTGACGCCCTGATCGAAGCAACCCGCACCCTTCCAGCAGGAACGAATACTCTCGCAGATCCGCCTCCTCGAGGAGGGGAGGGAGAGGTCACAGGGAACAATCTCCTCGGAGAAGAGAATCGAGGGACCGAGACCAATCCAGACAGGGAAACCAAGCCCAATTTTTTGGAAGCCAGGTCATCAGGGAAATCGATACTATCATTGGGGGACCCCACGTCAGTGGCATCACCAGGAATGCCCAGATAAATTACACAAGAAAAGCAAAGGATCCCCCAATGATCACTTACATTATCAATGAATCGAAATCAGCAAACAGGATGGCCCCAATCACCTTTTCCCAGGAAGACTCAGAGGGAGTTCACCACCCCCATTGTGATGCATTGGTTATAAGAGCCGTAATAGCTAGAAACGGATTAAAACGCATGCTCGTTGACAATGGCAGTTCCGTGAATAGATTGTTCGGCTCCACTTTTGACAAAATGCAAATTAAACATGGGTTGATCCCCATGACCGACCCACTATTCGGGTTCACTGGGGACAGCATCATCCCACGAGGGCGGATCACCTTGCCTGTCGAAATAGGTTCGGCACCCCTAGTGGCCCAGCACTTCATGGAATTTCTGGTGGTAGATCACAGATCGTCTTATCATGGAGTATTGGACAGACCCGCTCTGAAAGATCTTTGGGCTGTGACGTCCATTCACTATTTGTGCATGAAATTTCCAACCGAACATGGGATTGCAACGGTCCGAGGCGATCAAATGGGCTCCAGGGCATGCTACCTAAACTTGCTGCAAGCCCCGAACTATTAATGTGATCCTAGTTGAGGTACCCGCTGAAGTTGGTACGGACGTGGAAATGCTCGACGCCCCTGAACAAGGGCATACCTCTGAATAAGAGAGAGACGTCGACATGGAAGAGGCCCCTGAACAAGGACACCCTCTTGATGAGTTAGACCCCCGAATAATTGACTCTGAACCAAATGCGACCCCAATGGAAGAATTGGAGACCTTCTCTGTCAACCCGAAAGACCCCAGTCAGGTCTTGCGTATAGAAAAGTCATTATTACCTGAGGCAAAAGCTGAGATGATACGCTTCCTGAAAGGGAACCTGGATGTCTTCGCATGGAAACATGAAGATATGGTGGGAATAGATCTTAGGATCAGTTGCCATCACCTTAACATCAACCCCTCCTATGCCCTCCATAGACAGAAGAGGCGAGCCCTAAACCCGGAACGGTACGAGGCACTGAAGGACGAAGTAAGCAAACTTAGTCACAGTGGTTTCATAAGAGAGTACATCTGTCCGAGGTAGATATCCAACCCAGTTCTGGTGAAAAAGCCCAGCAAAAAGTGGAGGCTATGCGTGGACTTCACAAACCTAAATAAGGCGTGTCCCAAAGACAGCTTCCCATTTTCAAGAATAGATCAACTTGTGGACTCCACTGCTGGGTATGAACTACTGAGTTTCATGGATGCATACTCAGGGTATAACCAGATACCCATGTTCCGACCTGACGAGGAAGCTACATCATTCATTACGGATAGGGGCCTGTATTGCTACAAAGTCATGCCCTTCGGATTGAAAAATGCCAGAGCCACATACTAGAGGTTAGTCAACATGATGTTTGCCGAACTCATTGGAAAAACCATGGAGGTCTACGTAGACGACATGTTGGTTAAAAGCCTCCAGGCAACCGAACACGTGAATCACATCGACCAAACCTTTCAGATACTTAGAAAGTATAATATGAAATTGAATCCCCTCAAGTGCACCTTTGGAGTGGCATTGGGCCAGTTCTTGGGGTATATTGTGAATCAGAGAGGAATTGAGGCAAATCCGGTGAAAGTAACGGCCTTACTAGAAATGAGGTCACCTCAAAAATCGAAGGAGGTCCAAAGTCTCAACGGTCAGATAGCCGCACTCAGTCGCTTCATCTCCAGAGCCACAGATAAAAGCTTGCCTTTCTTCAATGTGCTGAAACAAGGAAAGAAATTCCAATGGACTTCGGAGTGCGAAGAAGCTTTCGAGGCTCAGAAAAAGCACATTGGGGAAGCGCCCCTCTTGTCGAAACCTCGACCGGGTGAATCTCTACTACTGTATCTAGTAGTTTCGGACGTGGCAGTCAGCGCAGTCCTAATCAGGGAAGAAAATGAGCACCAATTGCCAGTGTACTACATCAGCAAAGCACTTCTCCCAGCTGAAACACGCTACCCAGACATGGAAAAATTGGCACTCGTCCTTATCACAGCCTCAAGAAAGCTGAGGCCATATTTCCAAGCCCACTCAATACAAGTTCTGACCAATTTCCCTTTAAAGCTGGTAATGCAGAAAATAAACGCATCAGGGCGCCTGCTAAAATGGGCAATTGAGCTCAGTGAGTTCGATCTAATGTTTCGACCTCGACACGCCGTCAAGGGCCAAGCCCTTGCTGATTTTATGATTGAGTTTACCAAAGCCCCAGAAATGGAGGTGATAATGGAACCAGCCCAGCTCCCCACATGGAAACTTTTCGTAGATGGATCCTCAGGAGAGGCTGATGCAGGGGCAGGGATCGTATTGGAGAGCCCGAAAGGCCACAATCTAAATTGTGCAGGAAGGTTCGGCTTCAAAGCCTCGAACAACGCAGCCAAATACGAGGCCCTTCTGGCAGGTCTTAGGCTCGCTAAGGAGATGCGGGTCAGGAAGCTCCTAGCGAGCAGTGACTCTCAGCTCATAGTAAATTAGGTAAATGGGAATTTCGCAGCCAAAGATGGTAACATGCTTGCGTACTTGAAGTTGGTTCTGGACATAATTCCTCATTTTGAAAGGTTCAAACTGACTCAAGTCCCTGGTCTAGAGAATGTACATGCAGACGCCCTCTCAAAATTAGCCAGCAGCATGGACTCA
>NW_019257962.1:7252-15491 GCF_002742605.1 Olea europaea var. sylvestris
GGAACATCGAACACTTGAGGAAGTACTACCAATAATGAGACTTTGTTCCGATCCGATCTCAATATGTTATAGTGAATCGATTGTCCTGATCTGATCTCAGTTGTAAAATTCCCTAAGTGATGGAATCGCCTTTGTAAAGGGTGATGTAATTTATCTTAGTAATGAATCTTCAGTTCCAAGCCACATCAGTTAGTGAATAGTTTTCTCAGTACTTCAAAAGGTTCATTTAAGCGATCCGATCGTCAATTATTAGATGATTAACATTAAGCGGCTCTTCATGTTTGCTTAAGTGGCTTGATCTCAAATTATTAACAAGTTGGCATTAAGAGTCGCTTCATACTCGCTTAAATGTTTAAACTTATATTAACTTGAGTGGTCCGGTCCGCAATTGTTAACTGGTTATTGTCACGAGGCAATTGGTCTGACGTTTGTCGTTCATACAAGTATAAACAGATAGAAAATACAAAGAAGCAGAAGCCCAAATACTTAACAAAAAATATCATTTCATTAATAAATTTAAGTACAGATGAGCCGAACCCATTACAAGAGGTAACCCTAATTTGCTGGAGGGACTTCTACATTGGCTGCCTCCTGGGCCTCCGGAGCCCCCTTGACAACCCTATCAGGCCGACCTCTAGTTGGTCCCCTAAACTCTGCCTCCAATGAAGAGATGTCCAGAGTGGGATGCAGAGATGTCCAGAGTGGAATGCACCCCCTTCAGCTGACCCAGTAAGCTTTGGGCACTCCACGAGGCCTAGAAGTTGGCGCAGTCGTCATACAGGGGATGGTCTTCGAAGTGGTCAATGAAGTTCTGGATTGCCACCTCCCCCGCAGACTTCAACTCCTCCTTCAAAGAGGCAATCTCTTCTGACTGGGCCTCTGCCTTCTGCCTTCTGCCTCAGCTCTGCCTTTTCTTTGTTGGAGGCCTCCAGAGCATCGGTGGCGAGCTTGTGGTGCTCATTGGCGTGATCAAGTCATCGAGTCACAGCAGCCACTTGGCATTCCACCTCATACAGCTCCTTCTTCAACCGTTCCACTTCTGCTTTCGTGGCTATAAGCTGGGCCTCAGCACCTTTCTTCTCCTCTTCTGCCTGCGTGGCTTTGGCCTGAGCCGCCCACACAGCATCCTCATAATGCATCGCCTCCTTGATGTGCTTGGCGAAGTCCTCCCTCTTAGAGTTCAGATCCTTCACCAACCCCTCAAGCTGGATGCTGGTGCTCAGGGCCCGAGCCACACAAGTGCTGTTCACGGCCACCAAATCCTCAGTCGTGCAGGAGGCGGTGTGGTCCCTCTACTCCTCTGTCCAGTATCTATTGTGGACCATCGTCACCGCAGCTGTTTCGGGAGGGAGAGCCTCCAACACTTTCCTTACGGGCTCTTTAGGATTGGTGCCCAAAAAGTCGACCTCCTTAGAGGGACGGGGCCTCTTTCTCTTATGCTGCCCTGGCGCTTGATCAATTGGCACGGCAGCGAGGGGTGTTGTGGCCGGGGCGGTGATGGGCTCAGTTGGAGCGGGCCTTCTCTCTGGGAAGGCCACCCCCGTAGGAATTGTGGTCTGCCTCAGAGCTGGGGATGGCCTCGCCACAGTTGGGCATCTTGGAGGGGCGGCACTTTTCTTGCCCTTCCTTCAGAGGTCAGCCTCCTGGTCCTCCGTTACCTCCTCCTTCGTCGGGGGTTGGAGCCTCTTACTGGCCTCCACCAACTCCTCCATTTGCTTTTTGTACGAGGAGGAGGAGGCCTTTAACACCCGTGCCTCTGCCATCATCTTCTGGATGGTCTTGAAGTCGGGGCGCGGTGGCAACTTCTTATTAAAGTTGTCTGCAAAGAAGCAAATAAGGAATTAATACAAGTCTTGGGAGTTCGGAATAAAAAGTAAACACTTCGGTCCAGTTACCTTGGGATGCCATTAAATCATGTGTAATGAAATGGATGTTCTTTCGGATCAGCCTGTGGTAGGACCTCTTCTTTTGAGGCAGCTGATAGATGACACAGATGGTGTCGAAGTCCTCGGTTGATAGCTCACACCAAGGAAGAGCACCTACAAAGGAAATGTAACTGTTAGACACAATTCAAATCGAAGAGAAATAAAAGGAGCAACTACTACTATACTCACTAAGTGCTGAATACTTCATTGGAACTGTAAGAGGTGACAGGGGGTCCCCCTCCATCGTGTCCCATCGCCCTGCTGCCCAGCACCATGAGCTCTTCCATTCTTTGATGGAGCTCGACAGATCGACCACGAATGGAGTGTGGGAACCCCATGACGTAAGGTAACGACCCTAAGGATCGCCTCACTAATGGCCACACAGCCCGACCTAGGGTAGCAGGCTCTCTCTTTCAGGCCGGGGAGGATCAAATCTACGCTATCAGGGATCCTATACTCTGTTCTAAGTCTCCCCAAGTCGGCCTCCCTTAATTTTGATGGGTAGTCCGACGCCCCCAATGCACAGAGGTATCTGGTGGACTATCCGGTCGTTTCCATATATTCTACCCCTCCATTATTGCTTCGGCTATTTCTGAGGAGGTCGCCACAATGGGCTCGTCCACCCTCACTATTTCTAAACCCCTCCCCGAACCAGAACTCCCCTTTGAGGCCATTCTTTCAAAATTTAAAAGCCTAAATAGGTACTGAAACTTACGGGTTTGGAAGTTTTCCTAGCCGGAAATGGTGTAAGGTCGCCGAAAGTCTATTTTCTCGTCGGAATTGCTTACAAAATGCCGAAAATTGCCAATAACTCGAGAGCAAAATATAATGTTAGTTTCACAAGGGTAGAAGGCCTAAGAAAACCTCAGACTCCTCCTTTTATAGAAAAACAAATCCGATCTCCACCGTTGAATTCAAAATGCGATCAATCTAAGCCGTTCATCGTATCTTCAATCTAGACTGTTGAAATGAAATGCCAGATTTAATCTATGCCCAAGATGTCGCTGTGACTTTCACACTTGCTTGAAATGCGTCACCACGGTTACAACCAGCCGTCAATAATAATTAGTAGCCACAACAGCCTTTTAGGAGAATGGGCATGGCACCCAACTGTCACCTTGAAAACACGCAACAGTTGTCAAATCATTTGACGTTTGAATCGCCTCGGATTGAGCTCCTCCTCCAACTTTACAAAGCTTGGACGCACCTGACGCGAAGGCCCTCTTGGGTCATCACCTCGGACGCTGCGTTTCCTCCCATGCTTTACAAAGTTTCAGCCATCTCCCAACACGTCGACTTTTTGGGTTAGCGCACCGGTGGCAGATGAGCTCCTCCTCCAACTTTACAAAGCTTGGACGCACCTGACGCGAAGGCCCTCTTGGGTCATCACCTCGGACGCTGCGTTTCCTCCCATGCTTTACAAAGTTTCAGCCATTTCTCAACGCGTCGGCTTTTTGGGTCAGCGCACCGGTGGTAGATGAGCTCCTCCTCCAACTTTACAAAGCTTGGACGCACCTGACCCGAAGGCCCTTTTGGGTTGTCGCCTCAGACGATGCGTTACCTCCCATGCTTTACAAAGTTTCAGCTATCTCCCAACGCGTCGGTTTGTGGGGTCAGCGCACCATATTCGCGAAGCTTCGATGCACCTTACACGAAGTTCCATGCTGGTTGACCGCCTCGTACGTTACGCACAATAACGAAACTTTAGCACGTCTGCCTGTTATCATAACCTCGATTGCTGCAACAGATCAGCCCCCAAAACTCCCATGACTTGGGGTCCGGTCAGGAAAGCAAGTCCACGCATGATATAAATATTCATCCCCGGACTTGGGGGACCACTGTTACGCTCCGATCTTACACGCCTCGGACTCGCAAAGCACCCCATATTCCGACCTAAAAATAACTCTTCCGAAGTGTCTCCGAAGTGATGTAGCGATTCCTACTACTGACCTGTCGAAGCATCTCGCCTCGAGATCAAGTGGACCCCGGTTAGAAGGTCCGTCGCCAATTTGAGATTTGTCCTGCACCTAAGGTTTAAATTGATTTGACGTCTCCATGAGGCTAGTTGATGTGACTTATCAATTTTATGTCAATTCAACTCAGAAGAAACAAAATGTCCGCCCACTCTACAAACGCGGCTGATTGACGCCTAAAAGCGGACGCTTCATACCGTCAGATGTATACACACGTTCCACATCCAACGGTTCATACCACCTATAAATACCCAAGGTTTTGGCGAGAGGCAAAGGTAATGAAACTTTTATTACATAGCACTCCATAACAAGTTTATATATTTTCTCCTCCCCCTTTATCGTTGATTTGCATAGCCCCTGGGTACTGTTCCGATCACTCAAACCTGACTTGACCGTCAGAGTGTATATGGCCACCACCACCCTCACTGGTTCCGATCGTGTGTGCCTGACTATTTGCTGATTGTGCGCAGGGAGGAACACGTGTAGTAGCTTTCAGTTGGCCACGTGGAAAGACCAATTTCCAGGGTCAACAATAAGTTTCAAAACCCAACCCAGACCCCGACGTCCACTTTCAGTTTCACCGTACCCATCCGAATAAAGCTCCTTGTACATTTTTGGGTACATTGTTTGGCAATTCAAAATGTTTTAGGTGGGAAAGTGTGTGGTGTTTTGAACCTGTTCAATCATGCTGTAACATGTGACACAATGTCAAAATTGATGTCAAATAAATTGTACAAGTAGCATGATTGCACTCATCTTCTTCCCCGAACACTCACCAAAAAACTCTTAATTCCACTCGATTTTGCATTCGATTATGTCACCATCTTTGGCATCTGACAATCCAGTGAACAACACATAAGTTACTATCTTTATCCCTAGAACTATTGCCTGCCAATTTTACCATTGCTTTCGTCACCATCTCCGACTGTCGTCGTCCATTGAACAATGAATAAGCCATCATCTTTATCTTTACACCTGGACCTATTATGGACTGTCGCTAATGATTGTTATTTCTTTCACATCCACTGTACACGGTTTGCAAAGGTATTATTTTTAGGTATTTTAACAAGTCCTTTATGTTTCGTACATAATTTGGAAATACGGGATCTGTTACGAGCTTGTATAGAATTTGTGAAAGTGGTTTAGTTTATACTTTGACCTCTCTTTATTTTACCAGTATAGGTTATTTCCCCTCATTGGACAGCACGAGTGAACTCCTACAATCACATGTTCGGCCGTGTGAGAATTTGAATTCAACAACTTTATAACATAGTTGATGGATAGTAATCGTGTTTGGTTTCACTTGTCTTTAGCCTTAGCATGATGCTGGTACCATGTTAAAAGTAGCGAACCTACACTTTTTTTAGCCTTTGTCTGTTATAGTATGATTGTGATTTGATCATGATGCCATCTCATTCTATGTCTGAGTGTCATAGTAGAGTTTGATCATGATGTCATTGTTGGGAATTTACTTAAACATGCACAGCGAAATTAAACAATTTCAATTCTCATTCAAGATTCAGCTTTGTACATAGATAAGAATTGTGATAAGAAATATACATTTTTCTTGATTTTGTAAACTTCTTCGCGTTATTCCTTTCCAGCAACTTGAATCTGCCTCCCACAGCTGTCCAATTATCCAGTCTCCAATGAAATCCACACAGAGAATAGACTGTAACTGCTAGAGTTTTTCCTCTTGTGCCAGCAAGAATAATGAAAACCTTATGGACCTCAAACCCTAACAATATATTTATATAAACTCAAACGGGTTTGGCCCGGTCCGGTCCAATGTTTAATTAATCCATTTAATTAAACCCGATCCGTGAATTAATTAGTCCAATTAATTAATTCAGGAATATAAATAACAAATCCAATTAATTAATTTATCCAACGATTGTTAAATTAATCAATTGGCAATTTGCAATCTTCCAATTCTCTTTTGTGTGCAACCCATTAGGTTCCCGACCACGATACCTAACGACGTGAAATATTATTTTGATATAATCAAAACTGATAAATTAAACACCCTTATAATTTATCACAAATTCACACTCGCCGTCCCAAATTGACATCTGGTAATGTATCAGAGCAACACATGTGACCGAAAATGTCACGTGGTATGACAAAATCAAAATTGTTTGTTTACCATGAAATTACAATCCCTTCATCAATATGATCCGATCAACTACGAGATATGAAAATGTGTCAGTCTCGATTATCGATCATATCTTTCATTCTACTATTAAGTCAATATGAGTCGAAAACTCCTTTTCGACTTATATGTATTCCTTGGCCAAGGATTTCGTTATTGACTTAATTGAACGAAAAGTAGATCACAATCTCTTACTATCTAAGAGTGACGAATCCTCTATTGGTCATTCACAACCTTCACATGATTCTTGACATACCCGAACGATGTCATATTAATGGCCCTTGGCAGAGCAACATCCAACATCGTCAAAGCATGACTGTCTTCATACAAGGCACTATGATGACCTCAAGTTATAGGACCAATTCCACTACCGAATGTTAGAGATTAACCACTGACACTCAGATAGTTATCCATGTGAAATCTCTTAGCAGGTCTCTAATGTTTTGTTCTATAACAAAACATCCACGTGTTCATTTAAGTGTCACCACACTTTAGCTCGTGAGATCAACTACTTACTTCACAAGTAAGAAATGTCACACGTGATAGTCTAACTGTATTAACAATATCCGTATCTCGTTATTACTTACGACCACAGTTTATTCAAAATCCAATCATACGTAATTTGTATCTCACAATCATAACTCCTTGTGATTAACAAATTACTTAAACTTGGATTTTCGAATTCTATTATTTAATATTATTTATCATAAAATTAATTTAAATAAATAATAGACATTGCCAAATTAAATGCATTAAACATATTAAAAGCGTTTACAACCTAAATTGATTGGATCTAGGGCATAATACTTACAAACTCCCACTTGCACTAGATCCAATCACTCATGTATCTAATACCATAAGCGTCCACATGACGATCATGTTTTTGTTGTGACAACGGCTTTGTCAGTGGATTTGCAATATTGTCATCTGTGGGAACTCGCTCTATCGTTACGTCATTTCTTTGTATAATCTCCCTGATGAGATGATATCGCCTTAGCACATGTTTGGATCGTTGATGAGACCTCGGTTCCTTCGCTTATGCGATGGCTCCACTGTTATCACAATACAAAGGTATGAGATCAACAATGCTAGGAACGATTCCAAGTTCATTAATGAACTTTTTGATCCAGATAGTTTCCTTCACTGCTTCAGAAGCAGCAATGTACTCGGCTTCTGTTGTTGAATCAGCGTGTCTCCTGTTTGAAACTTTTCCAACTAACCGCTCCATTGTTGAGAGTAAACATATATCCTGATTAAGATTTGCTATCATCTTTGTCAGTTTGAAAACCAGCATCAGTATACCCATGAATTTTCAGTTCATTTCCTCCATAGATTAAGAACACATCTTTAGTCCTTCTCAAGTACTTAAGAATGTTTTTAACCGCTATCCAGTGTTTCTCACCAAGGTTTGCTTGAAACCTGCTCGTAACACTTAGAGCATATGAAACATCTGGTCTCGTACATAGCATCGCATACATGATAGATCCTATCGCCGAAGCATAAGGAATCTTATCCATGCGACTCCTTTCATCATGTGTTTTAGGACACATATCTTTTGAGAGGTAAATCCCATGCGACATGAGACATAAACCTCTTTTAGACTCTTCTATATGAAATCTTCTCAAGATTTTATCTACGTACGAAGATTGTGATAAGCCTAGTAATCTTTTAGATCTATTTCTATAGATCTTGATTCCCAAGATAGACGCTGCTTCTCCCATATCTTTCATGGAGAAATTCTTTGACAACCATAATTTTACCGATTGAAGCATTGGGATGTCCTTTCCCATTAATTATATGTCATCGACATATAATATTAGGAATACGACCGTGCTCCCACTTGTCTTCTTGTAAACACACGGTTCATCTTCATTTTTTGATAAAATCAAACATTTTGATTGTCTCATCAAAACGAAGATTCCAGCTCCTAGAGGTTTGCTTTAATCCATAAATGGATCGATTTAGCTTACATACTTTGTTGGCTCCTTTGGATTCAAAACTTTTAGACTGTGTCATGTACACCTCCTCTTGTAAGTTTCCATTAAGAAAAGTAGTTTTGACATCCATTTTCCATATCTCATAATCATGGTATGCAGCTATTGCAAGCAAAATCCGAATGGACTTTAGCATGGCTACAGGCGAGAAAGTTTCATCAAAGTCAACACCTTGTCTTTGTGTGTAACCCTTCG
>NW_019257962.1:15767-17857 GCF_002742605.1 Olea europaea var. sylvestris
ATCCTGATCAAGAGTCTGTCCGTCAACAGGTGTAGGATCAGACTCAGGCTCATGTAATTGGTCAACAATATCTGTGGATTCTTGAACTTTTTCAAGTTCTAGTTTGCTCTCACTATCCTCTCCTAGAATAAACTCTTTCTCTAAAAATATGACATGTCTTAAGATGAACACCTTCTTCTCAACGGATTATTAAACTAATATCCAATTGTCTCTTTTTGGATATCCCACAAATACGCATTTGTCAGATTTAGCCTCAAGCTTATCTGATTCATTTCGCTTTACATAAGCGTCACAGTTCCAAACTTTCATATGAGATAAGTTTGATCTTTTTCCTCTCCATAGCTCGTATGGAGTTTTGTCGATCGATTTAGATGGAACACGATTAGGTGTGTAGCACGTAGCAATTAGTGCATGACCCCAAAATAATTTTGGGATGTTTGCATGGCTCATCATAAATCGCACCATGTCTAACAAAGTGCGATTCCTCCGTTCAGATACACCATTATGTTACGGTGTATATAGTGGAGTCCACTGCGAGAAAATCTCATTCTCTTTAAGATAATCTAAAAATTCTCCCTTTAAATGTTCTCCACCTCGATCTGATCTCAGCGTGGGAATATTTTTACCAGTCTGTTTCTCTACTTCAAGTTTGAATTCCTTGAACTTTTCAAGTGCTTCATGCTTGAATTTCATCAGATACACATAGCCATATCTAGAATGATCATCAGTGAATGTGATAAAGTAAGAGAAACCACCTTTGGCTGTTATTGACATAGGTCCACATACATCAGTATGTATTAGCCCCAGCAGTTCTGTGGTTCTTTCTCCTTTTCCAGTAAAAGGGAACTTGATCATTTTGCCTAACAGGCATGACTCGCATTTATCAAATGATTCAAAATTAGTTGACCCCAAGTATCCTTCTTTATGTAACTTGGAAATGCGTTTGTCGTTAATATGACCCAATCTGTAATGCCAGAGGTATGTATTATTTAGATTATCACTTTTATACCTTTTATTTTCTATATTCATAATAGACGACTTAGTATCAAGAATATAAATTCCATTTTGCAACACACCACAACCATAAAAAATCTCATCTTTATAAAATAAACAACAATTGTTCTTAACATTAATTGAAAAACCATTCATGTCCAAACATGAAATAGAAATAATGTTTTAAGTAATGGCGGGAACAAAATAGCAATTTTCTAATTCTAATACTAAGCCCGAAGGCAGTGGTAAGAAGTATGTCCCTACAGCTAATGCAACAACTCTTGCTCCATTTCCCACGTGCATGTCAACTTTTCTTTTCTGTAGTGGTCTACTTCTCTTTAGTCCCTGCATATTTATACAAATATGAGATCCACATCGGTATCTAATAACCAAGAAGCTAATGAAGTAGACATATTAATCTTAATAACAAAAATACCTGAAGTAGAAGTTTCAGAAGACTTCTTTCCCTTCAAACTAGCGAGGTAAGCCTTGCAGTTCCTCTTCCAATGACCTTTCACTCCACAGTGATAGCATGGGTCATCAGATTTGGTATTGTCCTTGCCTGCTTTGACTGCTTTGTTATTGCCCTTAGCCTTTTTGGATGTTTTCTTAAAACTTCCTTTGATTTTCCTCTTAGTGCCCTTGGAAGAATGAATAGCTAAGACATGCCCAGTGCTAGCCTTGACATTGGACTCCACAGTTTTAAGCATATTAAGCAACTCAGGGAGTGTGCATTTGATCTTATTCATATTGAAGTTCATAATGAACTATGAATAACTATCAGGCAGAGATTGCAGAATCAAAGTCAATACTTAGTTCATGATCCATGATAAAATCCAGTGAACCCAATTTTTCAATGAAACCAATCATCTTCAGCACATGAGCACTGACTGAAGATCCCTATGCCATTTTGCACCAGTATAATTGTTTAGAGGTATCATACCTCTCCACACGAGATTGTTCATCATACAACTCCTTGAAATGAAAAATCATAATGTAAGCATCCATACCCTCATATTGCTTCTGCAACTCAGGTGACATAGCTGCAAGCATCACACATACTGTAGTGTTATCGTCATCACTGTGTTTGTTGTAAG
>NW_019257962.1:18609-30871 GCF_002742605.1 Olea europaea var. sylvestris
GACTCGCAGGTCCAATACAATTAAGGGCTCGCAGGCCCATAAAACAAAAAGAAGTAAAACAACCATTCAACACATCCATATGGTCGAATCCATAATCATCCATAAACATCCATCACATAAATGTTTCCTATGTATAATATCTAATATTATATACGATGTCTCATAAATCTAGCAATTATAGTCATCAAAACTAATTCAAAATTTTGGATGGAGATAATTAAATAATTAATTAATCATATTAATTAATTAACTTAATTGGCAGGCCTATTTAATTAAAATCAAAATTTAACTAAATCTCGAATTAGATGCCAACTCTAATTCCATAACTATTGGGCGAAGTAATTTAATCAAAATCGAATTTTAATTAATTATTAAATTAGAGTCATACTCTAAATTTTAATTTGTATTGGAAAGTGGTATTAATTGAAATCAATTTTAATTAATATAATATTAGAGTCTAACTCTAATAAAATTGAATTAATATTTTAATTTAGGACAAAATTACCAAATAAAATAAAATTCAATTAAGGATCAAAATTAAATATTTAAGTTAAAACCTAATTTTAACAAAAATATAAAAGTCGTCAAATTTTAAATAAATTTTAATTTTGGGTCAAAATTAGGGTATGGGTCAAACCCAATTAAAACATCATTTTAAAATCAATTCAAAATTCAATTCAAAACCATTTTGACAATTTACAAATTTGACCCAAGTTGGAAATTAACACCAGACCCTTCCAGATTAAAAAAATTGCAGAACAGGTCCCCCTTTTTTAAATTTGCAAACTGACCCCCTTTTTTCGTAGTTGCAACCAGGGGCCCCTAATTGCATTACTTGCAACAGAGGCCCCCGTCTCCACCAAAACCCTAAAAATCAATTTTTTTTTTGTTTGTTAACAGTCGGGGGGGACTGTCGCCTGGGGTAGCAGCCCCCCCATAGCAGCGACATCGCTGCCGCCGCCGCTGCAGTGTGCAGCGGCAGTGGCCTTCGATCCAATTTTAAAAAAAAACTTTTGTTTTTTTTGTTTTTCAAGAACAGATTTTGAAAAATAAAATTAAAAACTATATTTGCTAAATTTAGGGATGAACATGATTAAATCAACATTTAATTTAATCAACATGTAAATCAGTTCCTAACAAATACAAACCTGGCTCTGATACCACTGCTGGGAATTTACTTAAACATGCATAGTGGAATTAAACAATTTCAATTTCCATTCAGGATTCAGTTTTGTACTTAGATAAGAACTGTGATAAGAAATATACATTTTTCTTGATTTTGCAAACTTCTTCGCGTTATTCCTTTCCAACAACTTGAATCTATCTCCCACAACTGTCCAATTGTCCAGCCTCCAATAAAATCCACACAGAGAATAGACTGCAATTGCTAGGGATTTTCCTTTTGTGCCAACAAGAATAATGGAAACTTTATGGACCTCAAACCGTAGCCATGTATTTATATAAATCCAAACGGGCTGGGCCTGGTCCGGTCCAATGTTTAATTAATTCGTTTAATTAAACCCGGTCCGTGAATTAATTAATTTGGGAATATAAATAACAAATCCAATTAATTAATTTATCCAACGATTGTTAAATTAATCAATTGGCAATTTGAAATCTTCCAATTCTCTTTTGTGTACGACCCATTAGGTTCCCGACCACGATACCTAACGACGTGAAATTATTTTGATCTAATCAAAACTGATAAATTAAACACCCTTTTAATTTATCATAAATTCACACTCGTCGTCCCAAATTGACATCTAATAATGTATCAGGGCAACACATGTGACGGGAAATGTCACGTGGTATGACAAAATCAAAACTGTTCGTTTACCATGAAATTACAATCCCTTCATCAATATGATCCGATCAATTACGAGATATGGAAATGTGTCAATCTCGATTATCGATCATATCTTTCATTCTACTATTAAGTCAATATGAGTCAAAACTCCTTTTCGACTTATATTTATACCTTGGCCAAGGATTTCGTTATTGACTTAATTGAACGAAATGCAGATCACAATCTCTTACTATCTAAAAGTGACGAATCCTTTATTGTTCATTCACAACCTTCATAGGGTTCTTGACATACCCGAACGATGTCGTATTAGCAGCCCTTGGCAGAGCAACATCCAACACCGTCAAAGCATGACTGTCCTCATACAAGGCACTATGATGACCTCAAGTTATAGGACCAATTCCACTCCCGAACGTTAGAGATTAACCACTGATACTTGAATAGTTATCCATGTAGAATCTCTTAGCGGGTCTCCAATGTTTTGTTCTATAACAAAACATCCACGTGTTCATTTAAGTGTCACCACACTTTAGCTCGTGAGATCAACTACTTACTTCACAAGTAAGAAATGTCACATGTGATGGTCTAACTGTATTAACGATATCCGTATCTCGTTATTACTTACGACCACGGTTTATTCAAAATCCAATCATACGTAATTTGTATCTCACAATCACAACTCCCTGTGATTAACAAATTACTTAAACTTGGATTTTCGGATTCTATTATTTAATATTATTTATCACAAATTAATTTAAATAAATAATAGACCTTGCCAAAATTAAATGCATTAAACATATTAAAAGCGTTTACAATCTAAATCGATTGGATCTAGGGCATAACACTTACAGTCATGTCAGTGTAGTTGTTATGTATAATCCTCTTTGACGGAACCAACATTTTTACTTATGCAGTTGGAATATCAATTATGCCAATATCAACTTGTATGTTTTGTGTGGAAGTAATGTTGCTCATTGTGTTAGGGTTTATTATGTATGATAACTTAGATGCATGTAGTTGTTTCCCATGTAGGGATGAGAAGCAAGAATTACGATGTTTGTCACAATTGTAGAAGATCACTTCTTCTAAGAATGCTAGAGAAAATGTCATTGTCCACGATGTTTAGATGAAATCTAAAAATGTTTTGAGAATGAAAAGGAAGACAACAACAAAGGCTGTCTATTCAAAACTTGCAACAGTGGTTGCGGATTTTTTGACTAAGTTAAAAAAGAAGAAGCAAGCGATGAGTCGAGTGACATTAATGAAGTGATGAATCGTATTGCTGACAAAGAAGTCAATGATTTGCCAAGCATGTTTGAAAGTCTAGCTCGAATTGTTGAGAAACAAAACCTTGAGATTTCGTTGAATGTGACATTCCTCAAGGGAAAGGAGCCCATGGACGATAATGGAAAAGAAAAGGCCTAGCATGATTAGTAGTTATAGTCGTTCATGCACTCATTCTAGTTATGTTAGGTTCGTATATTAAGCCGATATTTTATTTTGCTAAGTGATTATAAATCATGATGTTCAATATGAACTTCCTTTGTGGTTTCAAGTCTTTATGTTTATGGATCAATTGCTATTCACATTATCAATTCAAAAAGGTAAGACAGAGGCCAGTCCAACAATAACATTATATCTATGGCAGATCAAAAAATCTAAAAGCATGTTGTCTACATATGAGATTGAAAGCATGAATCTGTACTAGAACCAAAACTGTTACACACAACTAAATCCACAAAACTTCAAAGAAAGTAAAATTAATTCTAGGCGCAAAAGAAGTAAAACATTCAATTGCGACTACCATAAAAGAGAGCAACAATTAAAAAATTCAAATAAGATGAAAACTACAAGACGAAAATGTTATAAAACTATGCTCATTACAATACAGCAAACCATTCCTTTTTGCCGAGCAAAACCCATAGTGGCGGACCATCATTGGAATCTATAGTTCATTAGCCAGGGTTATCTTGTTGGGAAAATGTGGATAGTAGTATGGAACTGAATGATCTATTGCTCAAAATGAACATTAGTGCACTTACACAATAATCGAATGTAAATGTACAGATTTAAAAATGTATAAACCTTCAGATCCGAATAGGAGATTTGTCAAAGATAGGGGGACCACATTCGAGGTTGACAAGTGTTTTAGAAAGGTATGACTTTCTGTGTCGTCCTACATCGAACAATAACTCAATTAAAGCTTTGAGCAAATAATTATAATAAACAAAATATACTAACCATCGATAGTTGTGTATATGAAAATGGTATTTGAATAAAATATTGTTGAGATGTTTGAACAACAAGTTTAATAGATGGCGTCTTACTGTGTTCGAACGTTGACCTCTTTCCTTTGGTTGATGTCTGCATGTAATTATGTATTTAATAAGATATTGTAATGAAATATTGTTTAACTTGACAAAAACACTGACCAACATACCTTTGCTTTATTCGAAGAGGTTTCCAACAAGTTTTTTGTCCGAAACATTTTTGGTGTGCCCTTTCTTTTTCACGCAAGTAATATTTTCATATCCAACCGATTCAACAACTATGGAGTTATAAATTTTGTGCAATGAAATTCCTGCCATATTATTTAACTCAAGCTTCCATTTCACATGTAAACTTAATTCTCGATTGCAATGATACAACCTCGACTTTGAAGGACTTTTTTATTGTGATCAAAGTGGACTGTGTTAATTCTCCTGATCCCATGAATATCAGAAGATGCAGTGATCTTGGCCTTGCAATTTGTCTAAAGTGATGGTTGAGGCTTCAAAGTACCGTTTGTACTAGTGGTTCTTCCGCCTTGACGGCTACATGTGAAGGTGACATATTTTATTTTTCCATCATCTCCCTTTTTGAATTCCTTCTCCTTACTGAAAAACTGATATGATAAGCATATCCTTTGTAGAAATCCTACAATTCTTTTTCATCATTAAACATCATACCAACTTTCGGTACCATCGAATCATCTTTTCCTACAATTTTCTCATCCACTGACATCATATTGTTCACAACATTCTCTAAACCATCTCTTTCCAATAAAAATTTGTCATGTACGTCTTCCATAATTTCTTGTACTGCAACACAATAAGCGACAACATCAACAAAACGTAAACTAATTATAGTTGAATAACTAATTCTAAATGTAATTTCAACACTTTGATATTGTTCGTACGTAATACAAATTAGAAAGGTAAAAATTGGATTGTATTCTTGAAGAATCACAACTTTATATAAACTAGTAGTAAGCACGTGCATTGCACATCTTATGTAGATGAATTATATGCACATCATTTTTTAAGTATTAATAATGTTCCTGAAAGCAGTTGATGTAATTGATATTGTTAAAGAAAAAATATATGAATAACACTTTTTATGAAATTATGTATATGATACGGAAGGTTGAAAAAATTGAAATGTTATATTTTTATTAGAATAACATTTCTTTGTCCACAATATTTTTTGTCATCATCCTGCAATTTTTCTTTTTTCTATTTTCTGTTTTTAGCCTTTTATCAAGACTTTTGTTCTTTGCATTAAAACTCCACAAAAAAGTGCAAGATATAGTTGCCCATGAGATAATACATATTTATAAATGTATATTCCAATAGTAGACATTGTTTGTCCTCGAACATTATTAATGATAATTGCAAGCATAAATATATTGAAGATTATTTTCTTTTTAATTTGAATGGATATCCTTCGTTATTTGTTGTAGTTAATGGGATGTGAGAAAGAAACTTATTTACCAGCATGTTGTCCAGTGATTATTTCTAATGGAAAATATGTTATTTAAAATCACGACAAATCATTTTTGTTCCATTGTAAAGATCCTTGGATGTGTATATATTCTTTAAGGGCATCACTATACAATTTTTTTTTTCAATATTAACTTGGGATATGCCATTTGGCAGCAGTGTATTTAGCCTTTTGATACATTCGATTTGTATTTAGATTCCACACAAAAGATTAAAAAAAAAAAGAAAAAAAGAAACATGCCTTGAGAATGAAGAACTAAAATTATCAAATATTGAATTGAATTGACAATAAGCAAACATGTCAAAAACTATTAAATTCTACCACTTCTACAAATAATTGGCATACTTAAATGAAATTGAGTTTTTATCATTTCTTTTTTATTTTGAATGGCAACTTCAGATACATTATAAATTTCTTACTTTAATGTAACAAAATTCTTATCTTATCCATTTGAATATAAATATGTCAAATTAAATTTAAAAAGTAAAGTATGTATACATGTGAATATTAAAACGCAAATTTTTTTGCATATTTATATTCATTAAATATATCCAACATCACAAACTATAAAAAGTTATCCCTCATTTACTTTGTCGAAAGTAGTGACACATTTAGTCTCTTGCTTTGGTTTGTCTAAATTCAAGTAAACACATTTGATTCATTTTGATTCTATTAGATTTTTTTTTTTCATTGGAGACATGTACCTCTTTTTTAATGATTTGAAAGTAGATGATAATAAAAAAATATAAAAATAATTGGTAAGAACTTAAAATTAGAAGTTAATTTTCTAAACATGCTTGCACATAATATAATACAAACAAAAGAAATTATAAATTAAACAAAGTTATTAAGTCAGATTTAAAATCTTCAGTGTTTAATAATGTTAATATTTTTAATAATATTTATATATAATATAACTTTAATAAGCATCAATAATACTTACAATTTTTAGCATATCCTATAACACTATTTTAACATTATGACATTAAAATTTAAAATATACACTTTTTAGTATGATAACATGACTAATGTTCAATCATTAAAATTGACCCAAAAAAAATAAAATGAAATTCCTACAAAATTTTAAAATATCAAAATATTTAAACAACAAATTGTGGGATGGGACATAAAACAACTATTTGATTATGTAATTAAATGATTTACATAATTAATTTTTAACCATAATTTTGTGTCAAAACCAATTATTCATAAATAAAAGTTGGAAGGCTATGGACTCAAGAGCCTTAATGATTAGTAGTCATGATTTAGTTAAAAAAAGAAAAAAGATTTTTTTTTTATGAATTAATGGTTACAATACTATGTGATTGTAAATTACGAAAATGGCTATAATTAATAAGATTAATAACTAAAAAATTATTAAATATATTATGAAAATGTGCATTGAATCAAATTTGTAAGTGTTAAAAATTCTGAGAATATGATCATCCGAAATTTGGGAGAATCTAATTTTAGATTTTGATAATTTTTTTCTCTTATCCAATGTTTAAGTGAAAAAAAAAATGCAAATTTCAATAAGCACTAAACCTCTTTTTAAACTATTGAGCCCCATTAAATTTATAATATATTTTTCTTTCTCTTCTTTTTAACTACACATTTTCCGATAAAATAATATTACACATAATGGAAAAACTTTTTCTTTTTTTTTTCAACCACACATTCTTCAAAAAGTACAATTCAAAAAATTATAATACCCAATAATGGGGGTCAAACGGCGTATGACTAACAACTCGTACATAAATTCCTTGCAAGTAAACATGTGGCATTAGAATTTTCACTTCTTCAAAACTAATATTTGCATACTGTACAATTGTAACAATAAGGAGAAAATCATGACCATTAATTAATGAATATTACAAAGACAAAATATACAAAATTCAATTTGAGCAACAAAAAAAAAAAATTGCATTGAATTGGATAACCGGATGCATGTAAATTTCGGTTAGAAAATAGAGCATTTTCTATCTAGTACGATAAATCTTCACATAATTTACACTATTGAAAAGTTCATCATAAACAAAAATTATAAATAATCAAAAAATCTATAATTGGTTGTTGTGTCCTGTAAAAAAGATTGGCCATCGTTTCGATTAAAAGAGGCCACATTTGGATTTACTAACATCATAAAAATAATATAATTTTGATTAATAAATTGATATTAGTTACTGACATGTTACACATTAACAATCACTTAGAGAAAGTAAGATAGGAAAGAAAATAATTTATAAACATGTACTTAATATGTGATCTGTGAATGATGGATTATAGATGACAAATTCATAATTGAGACATGAAGAGTAAGGAATTTCTCATATAGTTTTTTTGATTTATTTCCTTCATTTAGTCTAAAATTCTTATTGAAAAATATCAATTCATAGCAAAATATATATTATTGATTATGAAATGTTCTATAATTATATATTTGATTGATAAAAGATTTAAAGATTGTAATTATAAATTGAATTTATTATTTTCAATAATTTTTTTGGGAAATCCAATACTATTTTTAATATGTATTATTAGGTTTGAAAAAATTTCATTGTGTAATTAGTTTTATTTTTTATAGAATCTATTTATTAATATTAAATGACTTCAATAAAATATGCCATTTCAAGTTAATTATAAATAAATAGTATTATTGTAATTTCTTTCAATTGAAAATAATAATGTTTTTATTAATTATGCACCAATAATTAGTAACAATTGAAATAAATTGAATGTTAAGGATGTTGTTCATCATAAATATAAACATGTACAAGTAAAATGTAAAATCAAATGTTCATAATCTATTCACACAAGTTATTGAAATATGTTAGTTTATCAAATGTAAACTGTTAGTTATTGTAAATTAATGGTGATTAAAGGGTTAATGGATTATTAGAAATTGACTTTTCATCTAATACTTATAAAGTGAATGTTAGTTAACGAAATTTTTTTAATGATTATGTTTTATTTCCCATAGAATCTTTTAGGAATGCAGTATTCTTTTAATATGTAATATTAGGTTTTTAAAAAAAAATTAATTGTATATATAATTTTATTATTTTTATAAATTCTATATAATAATATTAATTGACTTAATAGTCTATCCCATTTCATGTTAATTATATATGTAGTATAGTTATAATTTTTATTTTATTTTTATATAAATTTTTATTAATCATATACTGACAATTAGTAATAATATTGTTTAGTGGATATTAATTGACTTAATTTCAAAAAATAAGTAATATTAATTTTAATAATAATTGAATTTAGTTGAAATAAATTTAATTTTAAGGGTATTATTGACCATAAAACATAAAAATGTAAAATTAAAAATATAAGATAAATGAGGACATATTGGACCCAGAGCTAAATGTGTAAGGATAAAAATTGGTGATTAAAATTTTTTTCTCAATCCTCATTTTTAATATATTGTAGATTAATATTTCATAAGAATATTATACTATAGAAGCACAAATTTTACACAAATTAATATTCCACAATTAATTTGTGGTGCTTCTTTGATTGTGGAATCCTATGCAGTCGCATCGCCCGATCACCCTCAAAACCGACCATTATTAAAGTAGCAATAACTATTGTTTGAGTCTACCCGTATTCAACTAGTGTCCTTTAATACAAATTCATGGTTCACATCGCTTACACCCTTTCACTTATCGAAATTAATTCAAATTTCAAAAACCTTGTCCTGTAACATGCACCGACGAATTTCCTCAAAATTTTAAAAAAGGAAATTATTTAATATTCAACCCAAATTAATAACTGAATTAAATTGGAGATTCTATGTATAATAAAATGCGTTTTGTATCATTTCGTTTAATCGAATTCCAAAATTTGATTTTTAAATGAATAACTGCAATTTTTTGAAAAAGACACATTTTTTTCCTTTAACAATAGGTCGATCATAACATTCTAGAATATTGGCAAGAAGTAATATAAAAATGATTTAAAATAAAAAAAATTAAAAAAAATGATTTAAAAAGATTCTAGATATGAAGTCGTGAAGAGTCAGCTCTGCATTATTAGCATTTCTAAACATATCGGCTTATGCTAAGTTCACACCGAACCAAAAGTGTTGGCCTTTTAAATGCTTACTCTAAAACATCAAAAGGAAATAACTTCGTGCACGCATGAGAGTAATTTTTAGTGCTTATAAGCTTCGAGATATACATGTTAATTAGGTGCCTCAAAATTTGGTCAAAGATTGGAAGATTGCGTGTTGTCTTGGTCTAGAAAAGAATCATTAGAGCCGAGTGAGAAAGGAAAGGAATCAATTGCATCCAAAATTAAAGAAATAATATTTCAGCGCCAGATTTCTTTCTTTTATGTGGTTTTCTTAATTTCCATATTTTAGCCTAGTTTTAGGGTTTAACTCGTGTACTATAAATATGTGACTCCTCTTTCAATTTAGTTTAAGTCAAATCGCTGTGTCGTTGTAATTCTCTTCATATTGTCAGGTTTAATAAAATTCATCGTTTCTCTGTTTAGTTTCTCTTTTTTCTACTTTACTTTAATCTTGTTTTCGTGGTGCGATCTTAGATATTTCATAATTGTCATTAATCTCAATCTTGCATCACCTTTGAGATTAACAAGTGGTATCGGAGCACGGGTTGCAGGTTCTTCATGATTTGGTTGAAATTTTTCAATGATGAATTGGTTGAAGTATGAAATTTCGCTGCTGGATCGCAATACAAGATTTTCGCTGTGGCAGTGAGAATAATTGGGGGTATTATTAGACTTGGGACACATTTAACGTTTAACCATCTGGTCTGCCCTTTCTATCATGGCAGCGAGAATGATATTAACTACAAGTGATCCATGATAGCTCTACTTCCAGTTGCTTTTACCAGTAATGTACGATATTAATGGATTTGGATCGTTTAGCAGTAACTTTATCTTTGTCCAACGGTTAACCTGTTTTATAGGTTTATCTCCGAGTCGGGTGATTGCACAAAATTGATATTGTAGATAATCCGAGGCAAATTGAATGAATTAAGGGTGTGTTTGATACACCAAAATTTTTCATGGAAAATGGAATTTCAACAACATTTTCCAACTTTTAAGGTGTTTGATGGGTATATTTTTCCATCGAACTCAAGTTCTTTCTTTTCTTGAAATTTGAAATTTTCTTGGTTTATATGGTGGTAATTGGTTTTCCCGGTTATTGTAGCATATATATATATATTTTTTTGTTGGCAAAGTTAACAAATTCTAAAAATTATTGTAAAAAAATATTTTCCTTAAATTGACAATTTTCATGTAAAATAAAGTCAAATGAATATCAAAAGATGGATTTTTTTTTTTTTTGCGCAATGAAAATAAGTTTCATCCCCAATATCAGTGAAATCTATCCCTTTAATTGACAATTTTCATATCAAAGAGAGCCAAAAGAATACCAAAAAATACTTTTATTTCAACATTTTTCACATGAAAAATTATACTAATCAAATACAATAATTTACAATTCTCAGTAAAACAATTTCTAGGTAATTCAAATCCCCGAAATTCGTTTTCAATTCAATTCAATTCCATCTTTACAATCAAATGGACCCTAAGAGTTCTCTTTCAATACAGAACAAATATCTGTAGGAGTTATGTTCACAAGGAATTCTCTCTATGGTTTGATAGCAGAATATGAATATCGGCTTAACAAGAACAATCCTAATTAAAACATGACCAAAAAAAAAAAAGGAAACATGTATTGATCTTCTCTGACAAGGGAAACTGTAGATTAAGTACTTATTTTGAATTTAATCAGTCTAGCATACAAGGAGAAGAGTACAAATGCTAAGAAACATTATTTCACAATGAAACAATGCCAACAATCAACAAACCTCAAAGGGTACACACCAATTCACTATATTTTACATAGTTGAAAGCTGAAATCTTTCCTGACCGAGCACTATGTGCACAAGTAGTTTCTAGGCACAAGACAAAGTGCATTTTTCTTATGCATTGTAATTCCTGGTAAAACGTCTGTGTCAATATCTTCGGCCTTCATCCCACGAGCCAATTCCCAGTCGAAAGAGTAGAGAAGATTGGCAAGTGCAAGCTCCACCGTTGCAAGTCCTAGAGACATCCCGGGGCAGTTTCTCCTACCGGATCCAAATGGGATAAACTCGAAATCCTGACCTTTGATGTCAACAGAACTATTTAAGAATCTTTCGGGCCAGAATTCCGTGGGATTTTCCCAATACTCAGCATCTCTTGCAATGGCCCATGCATTGACGTAAACTATGATTTTGGGTTGGATTTCATATCCCTCTATAACGCAGCTTTTCATTGTTTCTCTTGGCAATAGAAGTGGAGTTGGAGGGTACAATCTCAAAGTCTCCTTTAGTACTGCCTTTAGATAGGGAAGTTTCCCCAAATCATCTTCGTCCACTCGACCTTTATTTCCAACCTGATCTCTGATTTCTTCCTGTACTTTCTTCATCGCGTTTGGAGTCTTTATCAGGCCTGTCATTGCCCAAATTATCGTTGCTGCACTCGTGTCCGTTCCACCAACAAATATATTCTATCAAGTAGCACAAAAAACACGTAAGTTACTTATTTTGAAAGTTATGTACGGTTACTCATTTAAACATTGTCTAAAGACAAACTTTTATATGTTGAACCAACACTATTGAAAGCTGATTACTTACCATGAGTACTGCTTTTATATGATCCAGGGTG
>NW_019257963.1:0-1096 GCF_002742605.1 Olea europaea var. sylvestris
ATCTGTAAAATTTTAGCCCATTCCGACACCGTCGCGAAAAATGACAAAATTGTCCCTGGCGCGGTTTTTGTTTCCGATCAACCTGTCAAATTTTAGCCCATTCTGACACCGTCGTAAAAAATGACGAAATTGACCCCGGCGCGACTTTTGTTTCCGATCGACCTGTAAAATTTGAGCCCATTCCGACACCGTCGCGAAAAATGACGAAATTACCCCTGGCGCGATTTATGTTTACGATCAACCAGTCAAATTTTAGCCCATTCCGACACAGTCGAGAAAAATAACGAAATTGCCCCTGGCGCGATTTTTGTTTCCCATCAACCTGCCAAATTATAGCCCATTCCGACGCCGTCGCGAAAATTGACGAAATTGCCCGTGGTGCGATTTTTTTTCCGATCAACCTATCAAATTTGAGCCCATTCCGCCACCGTCGCGAAAAATGACTAAATTGCATTCGCCGCGGTTCTTGTTTCCGATCAACCTGTCAAATTTTAGCCCATTCTGACACCGTCGCGACAAATGACTAAATTGCCTCCGGCGCGATTTTTGTTTCCGATCAACCTGTAAAATTTTTACCCATTCCGACACCGTCGCGAAAAATGACGAAATTGCCCCCCGTACGATATTTGTTTTCGATCTACCTGTCAAATTTTAGCCCATTCCGACACTGTCCCAAAAACGACGATATTGCCCTCGGCGCGGTTTTTGTTTCCGATCAACTTGTCAAATTTTAGCCCATTCAGACATCGTCGCGAAAAATGACGAAATTGTCCCTGGCGCGGTTTTCGTTTCCGATCAACCTGTCAAATTTTTGCCCATTCCGACACCGTCGCGAAAAATGACGAAATTGACCCTGGCGCGATTTTTGTTTCCGATCAACCTGTTAAATTTGAGCCCATTCCGACACCGTCGCGAAAAATAACGAAATTACCCCTGGCGCGGTTTATGTTTACGATCAACCAGTCAAATTTTGGCCCATTCCGACACAGTCGCGAAAAATAACGAAATTGCCACTGGCGCGATTTTTGTTTCCCATCAACCTGCCAAATTTTAGCCCATTCCGACGCCGTCGCGAAAATTGACGAAATTGCCCTTG
>NW_019257964.1:0-1096 GCF_002742605.1 Olea europaea var. sylvestris
ATCGGAAACAAAAATCGCGCCGTGGGCAATTTCGTCATTTTTCTCGACTGTGTCGGAATTGGCAGAAATTTGGCAGTTTGATTTGAAATAAAAATTGCGCCGGGGGCAATTTCGTCATTTTTCTCGACCGTGTCAGAATCGGCTCAAATTTGACAGGTTGATCGAGAACAAAAATAGCGCCGGGTGTAATTTCGTCATTTTTCGCGACTGTGTCAGAATTGGCTAAAATTTGACTGGTTGATCGGAAACAAAAACATCGCCGGGGAAATTTCTTCATTTTTCGCGACTGTGTCGGAATTGCCTGAAATTTGGCCGTTTGATCGGAAATAAAAATCGCGCCGGCGGCAAGTTCGTCATTTTTCTTGACTGTGGCGGAATGGGCTGAAATTTGACAGGTTTATCGGGAACAAAAATCGCGCCGGGGGCAATTTCGTCGTTCTTCTCGACTGTGTCGGAATTGACTGAAATTTGGCAGTTTGATCTGAAATAAAAATCGCGCCGGGCGCAATTTCGTCATTTTTCTCGACTGTGTCGGAATGGGCTCAAATTTGACAGGTTGATCGGAAACAAAAATCGCGCTGGGGGCAATTTCGTCATTTTTCGCGACTGTGTCGGAATGGGCTCAAATTTGACAGGTTGATCGGAAACAAAAATCGCGCCGGGGCAATTTCGTCATTTTTCTCGACTGTGTCGGAATTGACGAAAATTTGGCAGTTTGATCTGAAATAAAAATCGCGCCGGGGGCAATTTCGTAATTTTTCTCGTCTGTGTCGGAATTGGCTCAAATTTGACAGGTTTATTGGGAACAAAAATCGCGCTGTGGGCAATTTCGTCATTTTTCTCGACTGTGTCGAAATTGGCTGAAACTAGGCGGTTTGATCGGAAATAAAAATCGCGCCGGCGACAATTTCGTCATTTTTCTCGACAGTGTCGGAATGGGCAAAAATTTGACCGGTTGATCGGAAACAAAAATCGCGCCGCGGCAATTTCGTCATTTGTCGCGACTGTGTCGAAATTGGATAAAATTTGACTGGTTGATCGGAAACAAAAATCGCGCCGGGGGCAATTTCGTCATTTTTCTCGACTGTGTCGGAAT
>NW_019257965.1:0-1096 GCF_002742605.1 Olea europaea var. sylvestris
GAATTGAATTTCAAGTACCATTGCCTGGGAGCTTGTTTAAGCCCATAAAGAGACTTTTTCAGCAAACAGACTTTTTCTGATTTAGATTTAAGTTCAAATCCTTTGGGTTGAGTCATATAGATTGTCTCATCAAGATCACCATTTAGAAATGTTGTTTTAATATCAAGTTGATCTAATTCCCAGTTAAAATGAGCAGATAAAGCCAGTAGGATTCTAATTGTAGTGTACTTGGCCACAGGAGAGAATATTTCATTATAGTCTACTCCTTCCTTTTGAGTGAAACATTTAGCCACTAATCTGGCTTTATATCTTTTATGTTCTGAATTTGAATCTCCTTCTTTAATTTTAAAAATCCACTTACAATCTACAATCTTTTGATTTTTAGGTCTGTTGACCAAAATCCAGATTTTATTTTTAATAAGAGAATCCATTTTCTCATCCATAGCTTCCTTCCAAAGCTTAGAATCAGGAGAATTAATGGCTTCATCAAAAGATGTAGGTTCAAAATTTAAGGAGTTAAGTGCAGAAAATAGAGTGACAAACTCTTCATTATTAAATCTGGTGGAGGGAATTATAGTTCTTCTTTCCCTATCTCTAGCTAGTCGATAATCAGCAAGAGTATTTATTGAAAATTCAGATTCATTTTCAGAATCATTTTCTTCATTATTTATTTTAGATTGGGAGTGCTCCACCTCAAAAGAATCATCTTGATTTACAGCATTTTCAGGTTGGACTTCCAGGGTGGTTTTATTCTCAGGTACAGATTCAAAAATTTTAGAGTCTTTAGATTTTAAACAAGGCATGTCACTTTCATTAAAGATGACATCTCTACTTATTATTACTTTAAAGCCTTTTTGGTCTTTAACCCAAAGTCTATAGCCCTTTGTTTTCTCTCCATATCCCAAGAAAACACATTTTTGGGATCGAGGCTCAAGTTTGCCTTCACTTTGATGAGAATAAGCAACACAGCCAAAAACTTTGAGTTTACTGTAGTCAGGTATTTTTCCAGACCACAACATTTCAGGGACTTGAAAATCAATAGCACTAAATGGACTTCTATTAATTAAATAGGTGGCTGTGTTTAAAGCTTCACCCC
>NW_019257966.1:0-1096 GCF_002742605.1 Olea europaea var. sylvestris
ATAATAAATGTCCATTGCATTCTGATTAACTATGCAATACACCAAGTGAGTCGCAGCGTCAATGTTAAATTTTTAAAGAAATGGGGGTACATTTTGAAAAGTTGTTTTTATTTTAAAGTAATTCATATGCATATCATAAGCATGCATCATATGCTTAAAGTTTGCTTATTGAACATTAGTTCACCCCACGTTATCCCTCCCCATTTTCAATGATGAAAGCAAGATGATTCGAAGCGACTACTTATAGTATGATGGATTCAGTACTAATACATTTAAATATTGATTTCTTTTAGAAATTAAAATTAATATTTAATTTTGTTGTTTATTTTTATTTAAGATCAAAAGTTTTCTATAAGTTACATTCATAACATAAAGTCAATGATGTTCATCATATCAAAGAAAAATTTATTAGCTTCCGCCTTTATGATTTTAAGAGAAAATGAAATGATAATACTTCCAAATCTAGATATTTATATTTAGGGTGTTACATATGGAATGGTATAAACTACATTAACAATAAAAGGCACAAGTTTCTTAACCCTTCCCTAGGTAAATGCCTAAATTGAAATGTTATTAAAATTGAACCCGATCGACTGATTCAATCTGGGAATCAAAACGAAATTCGGTCCGATCATAATAAAAAAAAAAAAAATTGACTACAAAGAAATCGGTGATGAAAAACTTGAAAATTGTCCAGTTCAATTGAAAACCGATGAATCGAGCCGAGCACAGGCAACTCACGAGCCCAAACTCAAGGCTCAAGCTTTGCTCAAGTAAAATTAAGTTGGACTTTTTTTCCTCGAACTAAGTAAATTTGAGGCTCGACCTGAGCTTTAAGGCCCAAGCTGGCTCAAATTTTTTGTTTTTTGTTTTTTTATCATAATACATAGGCAGCGTTCAGCTAAACGCTATTTTTTTAATAGACAGCACACGGGCTGGCTTGAGCTCCACCCGAGCCTTGGCTCAATTCTATAAAGCCACGATTGGGCTCGCTCAATCTTTTTCAGTTCAAGTCATGAGCGGCCCAAACGATGAACCAAATTGGCATTTCTAACCGGCTACGATTTTTCCGGTTCCATGGTCTATGTTTTGTGGG
>NW_019257967.1:0-1096 GCF_002742605.1 Olea europaea var. sylvestris
TTCAATTTCAGCAAAAGGAGTAGGTGCAGAGGGTACCCTGACTAACATTCGCACCCATTTTTTCCGCATATAAATTCTTATAGGTGATAGGTGTATCAAGTATTAAAACTTTATTGATTTGATCAATTACGTATTTAGTTTCCTAAATATTATATCGGGGGTCCATTGCACATACTAAAGGAAATAACATAGGCAGTTCTTTCCAATATTTTCTAAACTTTAATTCCATAGTAATTATAATTTCACTAAAAGTAGGATCATTTTTATATTCATAGAATGTTATTACAATTATATAAAGGCGTTCAAGCACCATACAGCTTGTGGGATAATAAAAGTCGGATAAAATCTTCGTGATCTCATAAAAAGGTGTCAAAAATCGTTTAACTTTCAAAGCTAAAATCCAATCGAATTCAGTTAACATACCGTCGTCATCACTTCTAACGTGTCTATTGTTATAAAAGTCAGTTTTGAATTTTCGAAACCTTCACATGACTTTAATAGCAAGTAAGTAAAGTTTCATCTATGACTTACGTCGCTAACAAATGTTTTAGCAGTCGTCACCCCTAGTTCGGCACAAAAATCTTCAAATATTTGTTTTCTACTAGGAGAGATCGTAATATATACTAATGCATTCCTAATCCTTTGAATTTCATCCTTTATATGTTTTAAACCATCTTACACAATTAAATTCAAGATATGACACACATAACGAAAATGAAACAAATACCCACCAAAGTTAGGTTGAAGTTTCCTACACAATTTATCGACGACTACCTTATTAATACTAGCATTATCAAAAGTAAAAGATCGAATTTTAGTCTTGTAATGATATTCTCTAACAATACTGATGATAACATTATATATATAATTAGCATTGTGAGGAAACTCAATAATTCTAAAAACAATAATTTTCTCATGCATGCACCAAAGTGGGTCTATATAGTGTGCGGTTGCAGTTATATATGCTCTTTTATTAACCCCTTCCCATATATCAAAAGTTAAAGATATAACATCCCATATTGTTGCAAATTCATAATTAATTGTTGTTTTGAATTATTGAAATAATTTATTGTATCGGCACGAAGAGTGTTTCGAC
>NW_019257968.1:0-1096 GCF_002742605.1 Olea europaea var. sylvestris
GACTCCTATGAATACCTAACATCAAAATACATTAGGGGAATATTGTATGTACATCTCAAAATTCAACATCAATTATTATCATCAAAGGGAGGCAAATTTCATAATTTTTGTGAAGGAGACTTAAAAGAATTCAATCAAATGAAAACTCAATCCTGGTTTTTTGATAAAGAAAAGAAGGGACAAGTTGAGATTCCTCAAGAAATCATTGAAGAGATTCAAGATTTCAAGATTCATATATCTTCTCAATTAATCAATAATCCAGTTTATGTCTTTCCATTAGAATATTTTTTCTTGAAATGTTATTTCTCGGATGCTTTTTATTGTGTTTAATATTTTTTAATTGGAATGGTTTGTGAATTTTATAGATTTTGAGATAAATGAAAAAATAGATAGCACTTATAACATCCATTGTAAAGATATGGAATAGGATACACCGCTATGCTTTGCATGATTTCTATAGATGTTCTAGCAATTTTAATGCACGTTTTCATGTCCGCATGTTTCATAGAAATATGGAAGATTACATGAGAGGATAGATTTAATTAACATCGAAAGATACTTCTAATTAACTTAATAATATAGCTTCTAGTTAACATAACAACATTGATCAACAAGAATGTGTATATATTGTCATGATATTGATTTGCATTAAAATGGATCAATAAAGGGAATTCGAAATATTAGTAATCATCTCACATAATTTTATAAGTCTTCAAAAATTTGCTCAATAGAATACTTTGTAAATTAGTTAATTTAGCATAAATTCTTCAACAAAAAAGTGTTATCCAATTAAGGTTAAAATTAATTGATCCTTGATTAACTACATAGTCATTGTGGTTACTTATCACATTATTACTTGTTCGCGATCCCGTACTCTTGCGTGAAATCAAACAATCGAGGGACATTGAAATGGAATGGGAGGATGTTGAATCCTCAGTAAAATTGTAGAAGTTCCTATATAAAGAACAGATCCTAAAATGGAAGACACCCCTAGTGAAGAAAATTATGATGGAAGATATGAAACCTCGTCCTTGGAGATGACATGCTACTCTAAATGAAAGGCCACCTTCTAGAGGAAGAGGAGAGGGAGGCAGAG
>NW_019257969.1:0-1096 GCF_002742605.1 Olea europaea var. sylvestris
CCTTGATTTCTCCTACCCTAAAAGTTGTATATGATACAATGTACAATAAAATCTTAATGAAAATAATAATGTCAGAACCAACAAAATTATTATTTCAATGGATTATTAATTGAACGATAAATGAATAATTTATTAATTCATTGATAAACTACGTGAAGTCATTTCTAATTAGTGCTACAAAGATGTGATGGATGCCAAGTATAAGTTAATTGTTTTCAAATGAAAATGAAAAGATGATGGAATAACGAAAGGTTATTTCATGGGTACTCAATATGCCTATCAAGGATAACTATGATTTAGATGATACCTATGTTTTACCAGTTGTTTCTCCAAAAGAAATATTTCGAGCATTGTAAACTTAATTAATTACCTTTTACAAAGTTTAAAAAAAAAATAATAATAAATGTGGTATATGGATTGCAAAATTATTAGGGATGAGGTTGGGTTCCGTAGGAATACAAAGAAAAAGAAAGCAACATTATATGCATATTTTTAGAAAAAAAAAAAAAAATAGAAGTTGTCAAGTAAATTTTTTAATATGTATTACAGAATTTTATGTATTTAAACAATTACTGTTCTATATTTTCATTGGGCTTGAATTTTAAATAAAATAATTATCTTATGTATTTAGAGAGATTATAAATTTAATACACACGCCCGATTAATGATCAGAAAATTTTATTATTTAAACGAAATTATTACTTTATCAAATATTTATTTATCGAGATTTTACTTTACTTTCTATTTGATTATGTCCAAAATGTTGAGTATCAACGTATTCGGGATCTTCAAATAGTGACCGCAAAAGAAGGATGGGAACAACTTTGGTCTCGATATTCAAGGCCTATATTCCTGGCCTGCATCACTATTTTTATTCAATGGAGAGAAGAGTGAAGAAAGACGATGGAATGTAATCAAGCTTTATTTTCATACATATATTGAAACATGTATATTATTATCTCATATTTGGTACGTTGAATTTGATTAGGTGACTCGATATGTGCGTCTCCTTCAATTCCATTTGACAGCAATTAGCGTATTACATTTATATGTTGAAAGGTAGAATCTCGAATAAATAAATAAATAAATAAATAAA
>NW_019257970.1:0-1096 GCF_002742605.1 Olea europaea var. sylvestris
TTTCCGATCAACCTGTCAAATTTTAGCCCATTCCGACACCGTCGCGAAAAATGACGAAATCGCCCACGACGCGATTTTTGTTTCCGATCAACTTGTCCAATTTTTGCCCATTTCGACACCGTCGCGAAAAATGACAAAATTGCCCCTAGGGCAGTTTTTATTTTCGATCTACCTGTTAAATTTTAGCCCATTCCGACATCGTCGCGAAAAATGACGAAATTGCCCCCGGCGCGATTTTTTCTTCCAGTCAACCAGTCGAATTTCAGCCCATTCCGACACCGTCGCGAAAAATGACGAAATTGCCCTCGGCGCGATTTTTGTTTCCAGTCAACCTGCAAAATTTTCGCCCATTTCGACACCGTCGCGAAAAATGACAAAATTGCCCCTGGCGCGTTTTTTGTTTCCGATCAACCTGTCAAATTCTAGCCCATTCCGACTCCGTCGCGAAAAATGACTAAATTGCCCCTGGGGCAATTTTTGTTTCCGATCAACCTATCAAATTTTAGCCCATTCCGACACAGTCGCGAAAAATGACGAAATTGCCCCGGCGCGATTTTTGTGTCCGATCAACCTGTCAAATTTCAGCCCATTCCCACATCATCACAAGAAATGACGAAATTGCCCCTGGCGCGGTTTTTGTTTCCGACCAACCTGTCAAATTTTAGCCCATTCCGACATCGTCGCGAAAAATGACGATATTGGCCCCGGCGCGATTTATGGTTCCGATCAACCTGTCAAATTTTAGCCCATTCCGACACCATCGCCAAAAATGACGAAATTGCCCCGGGCGCGATTTTTGTTTACGATCAACCTGTTAAATTTTAGCGCATTCCGACACCGTCGCGAAAAATGACGAAATTGCCCCTGGCGCGGTTTTTGTTTCCGATCAACCTGTCAAATTTTAGCTCAATCCGACACCGCCACGAAAAATGATGAAAATGCAACGGCGCGATTTTTGTTTCCGATAAACCTGTCAAATTTCAGCCCATTCCGACACCATCGCCAAAAATGAGGAAATTGCCCCTGGCGCGATTTTTGTTTCCGATCAACCTGTCAAATTTTAGCCCATTCCGACACCTTCGCGAAAAATGACGAA
>NW_019257971.1:0-1096 GCF_002742605.1 Olea europaea var. sylvestris
TGAACATTCCGGCAGATCCAGCTAGGGCGGCCGCCCTAGTTCGCCAATAGCTGGATCCACCACTGTTGTTGTCATTTTGTATTCTCCATCCCTGTTATTCGTGATATCTAGCGTTTAATTTCATCAAGAACTCTGGTATAAAGATTTCAATATGAACTGTTAATTTTCCTCTCTCTTTTCCAACTTCATCCCTTTAAAAATACCCCTCCTGGAACATAGAATCTGTATCTGATAGATCACTTGATATCTTATCTTCAAGCATTCAGCTTGCTTGCTTGTGTGCTCCATCCCTTTTATGATTCCAGCAGCTTGGAGATTCTAAAAGTATCTGTTATGCTAACCTATTAGGTTGCAGAAACAGACGAATACTATCTGCAAAAGAAGAAAGCCTATTCTTTTATGTACATTTCTATCTGGTTAATTACTACCTGACCGAAGATCTGGACATTTGCTGGGGGATAGTACCAGTGGCGTCGGAATGTTCATTATTGCAGTCGGTAGCAAGCTAGTCCGCCAATCCGCTGGGAAGAAACTCAGAGCTGCAGCGCGAAGATAAAGAAGATGCTGGGAAATTGGGCCTAATCCCCCCCCCCCCCCCCGCCCCCATTTTGGGCCTTTTTTTAAGTCAGCTCCTGGGTTCTCCTCTTCCCTTTATCTAGATTTATCAATATTGCTCCAAAACACCTTGCTTCTTCTTGTTTCTCTTCTTTCTTGTCAATGTACATCAAGTTCGGAATTTTTTGTTAAAAATAACAAAAATTAATAGAATATCAAATCTGAAACATCACAAAAGCCTCGTAACTTGTCAGTAACTTTGGGTTTCTGGTTTTGTTTCTTTTTGCTTGAAAAGTTGAGAGAGCTATTTCAAGGGGTTGTTTGGGGATTTTAATTTGGGGGATTCTATTTATTCCTAATTTTGAAAAAATCAAGAAAAAAAACATTTGATTCTTCCTTTAGTTTCTTTTGATATAATTTAATTGAAGATTTTGATTAAAGGGCTGAGTTGAGTTTCAGAATTGAGAAAAACAGAAGGAAAAAATTGTCAACTTGGATTTCTTTAGAAAATAAGAAAAGAAAGTGGAGATGGTAACTAATT
>NW_019257972.1:0-1096 GCF_002742605.1 Olea europaea var. sylvestris
AAAAAAAAAAATGTCCTTCCCAAAATTTGATCAATTCAACCTCAAATCCATTGAAACTGAGACGATAAAAATCCCATCCTCTAGCACTGAAACAATCCAATAACCATAAACAATTTCTACAAGATACCTAAACAACCAATTCTTCACTCATATAGCACTAACATCAATTGAAACCACAATGCATTCTCATGCTAGATGCATACACGTGTAAACTAAATATGTGATATACATATTTTCATAACTTTTGATATGACATTGCACGTCATGTCAAACAATTGTTGACGGCCGTCTATAAAGTATCCTTGAGTGTAAAAAAATTTAAAAATATTAAAAATGGGAAAATGGAATATGACTTGTTAATACATGTACTAATAGGAGTTCATGTGCAAAATGTATATACCAGGCTTCTTGGAGGTGAGCGCCAGGCGTTTGCGCCTGACGAGGGAGTTAAGCAGCGACGATTTCCCCACATTGGAACGTCCCACAAGAGCGAATTCCGGGAGCCCATCAGAGGGGCATTCCTCAGTTTTCACACTACTCTTCACAAACTCCGCATTCACCACTTCCGCACCACCTCCAGCATACTTGCTCAGCACAATATTCGATCCCTTCAATATTCTTGCACTCAAAATCCCATTTTCGGGCGGTGAAACCTCCGTTTCAGGCGGCACAAACAGCTTTTCAAGAGACAATTGTATGTTTTCTTCGGGTGGTGATTGACTGCTACTTGTTGAGAAGTGAGAGAAGGATGCGGGTCCAGATTCGGATATGGGTACGGGTATGGCTACCGGGTTTGGACCGGATAAGATGGAAGAGGCGATTAGATAAAGTTTTATGGGTTTGCGGGTTGTGAGGGCGGAAGGTATGTGCAAAAAATGGAGTCTTGGAATTTGATGGATTATAAACATCTCTCAGAAATCTTTTATCTTTGTGTGTTCTCACTTCTGTGTGAGTGTGTTGCTGTGTATCCCTTGTGAGGAACTGTGCTGTGGCAAGAGGGGTATAGATAGATATTTGGTAAAGAAATAACAATTTGGACCCCAAAATTATTTCCTTTAAGCTACTTGCTTGAAGTTGAACTTTTACCTTATTTACA
>NW_019257973.1:0-634 GCF_002742605.1 Olea europaea var. sylvestris
TCTGTCCAAACCAGCATAGGATCGCATACACATCGATTTCTCTCGAAATGTGCGATTCAATCTTTCTGCAACCCCATTCTGTTACGGTGTATTCCTAACTGTCCAGTGTCTTGCAATACCTTCCCTCCCACAAAACTCCTTGAAAGTACCATCTGTATACTCAACACCGTTATCAGACCGCAGTGTCTTCAATTTCTTTCTTGTTCTGTTTTCAATCATTGCTTTCCACTTCTTGAAAGTGTTGAAAACCTCATTCTTATGCTTCAAAAAATAAATCCAAGCATATCTAGAATAATCATCAACAAATGTGACAAAATACCTGGAACCGCCTTTGGAAATGACAGACGCCGGACCCCATACATCCGTGTGCACATAGTCTAGAATACCTCTGCTTCTATGTTTACTTGGCTGGAACTGAACTCGGTGTGCTTTACCGTACACGCAATGCTTGCAAAAATCCATGCAAGGCTTCTTCAAGTTCTATAGTAAACCTTTCTTGACTAGCAGATCTAGCCCCTTTTCAGGCATATTCCCAAGCCTCCTATGCCATAGCCGAGTGCACTCACATGGGTCTCCACCACTTCCACTTGTTCCAACCGCTACATCTTCTGTAATTGTAGTACCCTGTAGAGCA
>NW_019257973.1:851-8844 GCF_002742605.1 Olea europaea var. sylvestris
GATGGTGTAGCACTCATCGCTTTCCCCTCTTTCTGAGGCATAGCTAACCTCTTGCTTGACTTGCACCTTCCCATTGTTGTTGTTCTTATTGTTCTTCTTCCAACCCCTTTTGTTAGTACAATTTGCCTTGAAATGCCCAAGCTCGTCGCATTTGAAACAAGGCCTTTCCGCAAGAGGTCTAGAACTCGATCTAGATTTTTCTCCCTTGCCCTTTGGTGGCACATTGCTTCTACCTCTTACAAACAATCATTGAGCTTGCTCCTTGTTACCAATGATAGAAATGCCACTAGTTGCAATCTTTCGAAGATCATCCTCTAGAAGTGACGTTCTAGTGTTCTCTATCACAAGTTTATCACCCACAAGCATCAATGTTTGTACTAGGTTCTCGTAAGACTTTGGCAATGAAAGAAGTAGTAGAAGTGCTTGATCTTTATCATCTACTTTCACATCAATGTCCTTCAAGTCTGATATGCACCTATCAAACTTGTTGACGTACTCCCGGATTGTTGTACCTTCATCCATCTTGCAAGTATACAATTTGGACTTCAAATAGATTCGATTTGTTAGAGTCTTCGTCATGAAGTTCGCCTCCAACTTTTTCCACACCTCCGCCGTCGTTTCCTCACCATCAACCAAGAAAGCAACATCTCTTTCAAGGCATAGAATGATAGACGCTCGTGCCTCAAGATCTAGATCTTCCCAATCCTCGTCAGACATATCTATGTGCTTCTTCTCCTTTCCCGCCAATGCCTTGTGTAACTTTTGAGAAATTAACGAATTTCTCATTTGCATTCTCCAATATGAGAAGTCATTCTTCCCATTAAATTTCTCTATCTCATACTTTCCAATCTTCACCGTTCCTTTAGTAGACATGATTTATCTACTTGTTTATCGGAAATAAAACAACAAAGTTCACTTGAGAATTTTCACAAAGATCTTGTGTGCACAACAAAGTTCAAGTCACCCACCAAAAATTGGAGCTTAACCACCCTGATTTAAGAAGAAGTTCTGATACCAAATTGTTGGGAAGAAACACTTCCTATTGATTGCCCAAGAACAAATAAACATATAATGTGAAAATCCCAAAACTCGAAGATGAAAAGAAAAGATAAGAAATTTGGGGAAGAAAAGATTTTCAATATATATAAAGAACAATGGATTGGATTACTTGAACAAGCCTCAAGTTAATCCCCAAGAAAAATAGCATTGAATTTATACCCAAGAAGAACAACCTCTTTCTTGTTAAATTCTCTCCAAGCTCTCTATTTTTCTCTCAAAAAATCGGGTTAAATGAAGGGGAAACAAAACAGCAATATATATAGTTGAGTTGGGCGCCATCCCAGCAAAAACTGGGCGCCTAGGCGCCATCCCTACTCCTCCTTTCTCACAAAATAAATAGGCTCACCTGGGGTAGAATGGGGCTATGTTTTCGGCCTGACGCATAGACCCTGTTTGGATTCCTTTTTTTCTAAAATACGTTTTTAAAAAACCTCATTTTTAACTACACATTTTTTCATAAAATAATATTATACATAAACTCAAAAAAATTTCTTATTTTTTAATCACACATTCTTAAAAAAATTATTATATCCAAATACATTTTTTCCTAAAATCGTATTTTAATAGAGGTCAAACAGGAGCATAATTTAGTTTATATAAAACTTAAAACACTTTTTTATACGTAATGTCTCCGTAACTCCGCTAAAGTTCTTTGAAGACTAGAGAGAGTATTTCAGAGAACATTTAGCTCGTGTGATGGTGCTTATATATATAAAATAAATAAGATTATTAGCAATTCTGTAACTTTGAAAATTCAAGATCTCAATAAAATACAAAGCAAACTGCCCCACACTTGATTTCATCACTTACATATGTAAGGCCATTTCCGGTATTTCCTATGAATGTGGCAAAGACATGCCAGATTTTGTTGACGAGTGGCATAATTGTTTAGCCAGTTTTATTGGCTTATTGGACCCACACAATCCAAAATAAGAGATTGTTCAACAATTATGCTCTTTGGACAGGGACTGCTGACAAAGTGGAGTGCCAAGCCAAGACGAAATTGGGTGTTATATTTTTTTGTTTTCAAGTTGTCTAATCAATGTATTGACGTGTTCTTTTCTGTCATTGAGTCTATCACTATAGCAAGATTGTTGTTTCAAACTAGTTACATTACATGGGCATAGAATTTTTCTAGGGTCATGTATGGCTCGATTGCTAATTTTTGTGATATAACTTAACTATTTGTTTGATTTTTTTTCAAAGATTTGAGAGCTTTAATTTTACTTGTTATGTTTACAATATTAAGATCCACTTATACACTAAAGCTAGTTACGGTTTGAAGAATAACTTAGATTGTCATGAAAGATCAAAACTATGCTTCAAATCACTCAAGAAAGTCTTGTATATCGTTATTTGTTCGTGTGATAATAGACCACTCAATTTGAAATCTATATGTAAACTAGTGTAGAAATACATATACTAGCACTATAGTTTTAATACTAGCGAGGCTCAACAATAGCAATCTATACTGTTTAAATTAATTGCACGCGATAAGATTGCTTCTTGTTGATATTGATTTTTATTTAGTTCTTATTTTAGTTTAAATCATTTTTTTACCGGTTGTAAAAGTGAGAAGGCTGAGATTAAGTTTTGAATAGTTCAAACTGTCCCTTTTATTGCTGGAAATGTACTGTAAGCAAAGTGTGGTAATAGAATCAAGACAGTTTCAAAAGGCTCATCTCTCACCTATTTACTTTTCACCCCTCATATAATTTTTTATGCACTTATTCTGGTATATATACGCATGAGATTTGTGCATTTTATGAGCTAAAACTACATACAACAAATGGTATCAGAACATTTCCAGTTGCAGCACTGATTTGTGTGAAAGGAATTAAACGAAAAAAAGAAGGCTAATATGTCATTTTTCTTTCCATATAAAAATCTCTCTAGCCATGCATTCCAATGAACCTAATCCAAATCCCAAACCACCTGTCTCGACATTCATCGACGTCAGCTTGAGCCAACAATCGGACACAACCCCAACATGGCTGCCTCACACAACCACGAATGGGCCCAATCTCCAAAAGAACCCTAACTTGTGACAGTCCTAGGTTTGGACCCTTGTACCCTCACCTTTGTCAATGATACAAATAAGTCAGGGCCACCATCATTTGTATTTTGCTTCTTCTCCACTCTCTCCTCGCGAAATCATAAATCCAACAATCTCAAATGATATTGTCAATGGAGAACAAAACAATCATGGAGATAATCAAGTTGATGAATTAAGACATCATTCACTTGGACCGTTTTGATGGCACAAACTTTACAAGATAGTAAGATAAATTAAAATTTCTACTCAGGACGCTGAAGGTATTCTACATACTAGATTCGAAATTAGCGCCGCTACTGAAACTAACAAATAAAGAGACGAATGCCCTAAAAACAAAAGCACCAAGAAGATGAACTCATGTGCTGTGGCCAAATACTCAATGCATCATCCGATCGATTGTATGATATTTACACCAACACGTCCTCAGCAAAAGAAATCTGGAACGCTTTGGAAAGTAAGTACAAAATCAAAGAAGAAGGTACTAAGAAATTCTTAATTTTTAAGTATTTTGACTTTAAATTTCTTGGGAATATTCTCTTTCTTCTCCAAATCCATGAATTGCATGTCCTTATCAACAAGTTGAAGGCAATAAAAATTGAGATCCCGGAAACTTTCCAAGTGGGAGAAATTATTGCTAAACTCCTAGGAACTTGGAAAGGTATCCGAACGAATGCTACATAGTTAAGAAGATTACTCTTTGAAACAATTACAAAAACATCTTTGCATCGAGGAAGAGTCTAAGGCAAGAGATAAGAATGATAATTCTTATAAAAGCACTTGCAAGACCAATGTTGCAGAGAAAATCGAACTTTTAAGCAAATCCAACCAGAGAAAGCCTTCAAAAAACTTTAATAATTTCAAGAAGATGTCCAAAAGTGGTTGTTTCGTATTTGAAAAATGTAGATATTACGCAAAAGAATGTCGACATCGGAAAAGAATCAACTTCGAAGGAAAGGTAAAATCCATCAAAGAAGACAATGTCGTGGCCATCATAAGCGAGATCAATGCTATCAAGGGAAAGCTTCCCGGTTGATAGTTACATGTGTCATATGATAAATCATTGTTCAAAACTTATTATGAAGTTGATGGAGATCAAAAGATTCAAATGGGCAACAAAGTTCGATCTAAGGTGGTTGGGAAAAGAAATGTAGAAATCATCTTCGCTTTCAACAAGACCATTACCCTGACAAATGTACTATATGTTCCTGATATAAATAGGAAATTGGTCAATGGAATCTCTTAGGTAAACCGGGCATAAAAAAGTGTTTATCAATCCAGTAAAGTTGTATTATCACTAAACGAAAAATTTGTTGAAAAATTCTATTCTTATGAAAGAAATGTCAAATTATGTACTGTTGACAAGATTATTAATAATAAAGTCGATTTTGCTTACATCGTTGATTCATTTACGTTATGGCATGCTAGATTAGGTTACATAGGTAAAAACATTATGAAAATAATGTTAAAATGTGACTAAATTTCATGCAATGAAAATGACGTATTTAAATGCAAAACATGGGTAAAATCTAAGATGACTAAAAAGTCGTATCAAAGTATAAAAATAACTTTTAACATCTTAGAATTATTTCATACGGACGTATGTGAGTTAAATGACATGTTAACTAGAGGTGAAAATAGGTATTTCATTGATGAAACATAAACATGAGGCCTTTGACATGTTTAAAATATATAAAAATAAGGTTGAAAATTATTTTATTAAGAGAAAAAAAAAATCTAAAAAGTGATAGAAGAGGTGAAAACTTTTCGGATGACTTTAACTTATTTTGTGAACAACAAGGTATTATCCATCAGTATTCAGCACCTAGGACACTCGAACAAAATGGTTTAACTGAAAGAAAAAAAATAGAATTTTAGTCGAAATGATAAATGTCATGTTAAATTTTGCTAAGTTGTCATTCAGTTTGTGGGGTGAAGCATTGTTGAATGCATGTAAAATACTAAATAGGATTCCTTCAAAATTTACAAAGGTTTCTCCTTATGAATTGTGGAAAAGAAGAAAACGTAACATTGAATATTTCAAAGGGTAGGGGTATCTTACATATTGTAAAAACACGAACCCAAATAGGACCAAGTTGGGTCCAAGAGGCATTAAATGTGGCTTTGTTGGATATGCTAGTAATATCAAATCATATAGATTATTAAATTTGGAGACCAATGTGATAATTGAATACAGTGACATAGAGTTCTTTCAGATTTCACTATTTTCGGATAATAAACTAAAAAAAATTTCAAGTTCTAGTGGAATGCAAGATGAAACATCTTCTAAAGATGTTAATGACTCTAGTACCTCGAAGAAGAAAAAGAACTTGAATTGAGAAGCCTTTAGGGCCATATAAAATTGACACTCAATTTATTTCATTTCACTTAGTAGAGACAAGTGAGAAAAATGTTGTAAGAACAATTTCTTTTGTTCTACAAGTGAAAATCATTCCTAAGACTTATAGAGAGGCTATGGCTTCTTGTGATAGCGTCTTTTGGAAAGAAGCAATTAAAGATGAAATGAATTCAATTATGTCAAACAATATATGAGAACTTTTTGATTTACTACTCGGATCCAAACCTATTGTATGTAAATAGGTGTTTATGAGAAAGGATAATGTTGATGGTTCTCTTAATACCTTCAAGGCAAGACTAGTAGCTAAATTTTATCGACAAAATGAAGGAATAGACTATTTTTGATACTTATGCATTAGTAGTTAGAATAACATCAATTAAGATATTATTCGCATTGGCTTCAATACATGACTTTCATGTTCATCAAATGGATGTTAATGCGGTATTCTTAAATGGGGATCTAGATGAGGAGGTTTATATAGAACAACTCAAATCGTTTGTTCTGCCAAAAATGAACATAAGGTGTGCAAGTTAGTAAAGTTATTATCCGATTCGAAGCAAGCACCTAAGAAGTGGCATGAAAGATTTGACTTAGGTATCATATCATTTGGTTTTAAACATAATATCATCGATAAATATTTTTATTTTAAATTATGTGATATTTATTTGCTTATATGTTGACAACATGTTAATTATAAGTAATGAAATGGATGGAATAGAAGAAACAATGAGATCTCTTTCTTCCATATTGAAGATGAAGGATCTTGAACAAATGGATATCATTTTAGGTATCAAAGTTGTTAAAACTAGTTGGGTTATAATTTAAATCAACTACATTATATTGAGAATGTGATAAATAAGTTCAAACATTTGAATATAAAATAATATAATACTCCTATTAATCCAAGTTCAAAACTTATGAAGAATGATGGAAGGGCAATTGCTCAATTGGAGTACGAAGGTTTTATAGAGAGTCTAATGTATGCAATTCAATGTACAAGACCGAACATAGCATTTTCAAATAGTAAACTTAGTAGGTTTACTAGTAATTCGAGCAATGAACATTGGCAGGCTATTGGAAGAGTTCTTGAATATTGAAAGAAAACGAAGAACTTAAGTCTACAATATACTAGATTCTTGGCTATATTAGAAGGATTTACAGATGCTAGTTGGATATCCAGCACGGAAGCAAGTAAATCTACTTTGGGTTGGATGTTTACACTTGGAGGAGGAGTTGTATCTTGAAAATCAAAGAAATAGACATGTATAACATGCTCGACTATGGAATCAAAATTTGTAGCATTATCAGAAATCGAAAAATAAGCTAAGTTGCTTAAAGATCTACTATATGAGGTATATTTGGGATCGAAGAACACGTATCAATACCTATCACGTGTGATAGTCAAGCCATGTTAGCAAATGCATACAACGAAGTATACAGCGGAAAGTCTAGACATCTGAGTCTTAGACAGGACTACATAAGGAAATTAATTAATAGTGAAATAATATTCCTAAATTATGTTAAGTCAATTGAAAATTTAGCAGATTCTTTAACTAAACCTCTAAATAGAGATTTAGTAACTTCTACTTTGAGTAGGATGGGTTGAAACTCTTAAAATAAAAAAGTCCATGAATGATGGCAACCCTACTTGTCATTACTTAACAAGTAATCTACGGGTACAAAGGGTAATAACAAATCATTCGATGTGGATAGTCTCAGCATTATAAAATCCACGATAACCCTATTCTAATTATATGATGTTGGTTGTTACTGAAATGAGGGTTGAGCAATAAGCTCCTAATGAAGCTCGGTACTAAGTATAAGTATCTCTAAAAAGTAACAATCCTACTGGAAGATCTTCACATAGACAGACTTTGAGGTGGTGCCACCTCAATAAAGAGTTAAAGTTTCTCTCTTAAAAGTTTATCGAACAGGATGAGTGCAAGGCCAAATTAGCTAAGCGAGTTTGAGAAACTTAAGAATGCGTGATACTTATATGTGTGTTATTATCGGTATTGTCACATGGAATAACTGGTTCAAAGCTTCAACACTACATTTGATTCCGACTTGACTTTGTTTGAATTACACTATGGTTAAATTCAAATTGAAAGATATATAATGCTTAGACATGAGTATTGTATATCATGAATATGAGATTTTATTAAATTTTGAATAAGTGAAGGATTGGTGTATATTGTTAAAAGTAAATCAAGTGTAGAGTGAAAAGGGGCCTTTTGGCCTATGCAACCGCATATGCCAAAATGGCTTGTGGCCGCATAGTCATTTATAGAAATTAGGGGGTTTGTCGTTGGGAGTTCTGGTATGCAGTTCGTATAGAATGAATTTTTAGCCGTTAATGGCCATTGCTATTTGAATATATGGTGGCTTTTCACCTGATTTTGGCACCATGTCGTAGAGACTCGTTGAAGTCTATATATTTGTGTGTGTGTGTGTGTGTGTTTGATTAATGTTCATAATACATAAGAAACATCAATATTATGATTAAAATTTCATTCTACAAC
>NW_019257973.1:11171-25018 GCF_002742605.1 Olea europaea var. sylvestris
TCAATTCTAAAAGTACCAAGTTAGGTTTCCTCATTTATATGGTATGCACCCTCCTAATTTGGGCAACGTCCCATTATCTGGATATTTTTACGATGGTAAGACCTCTAAAGCACCGAGTTGCATAGGTGTAATGTTCTATTTTTTACCTTGGTGTTATAGTAAAGGGTCATCTTTCGATGATACATAGCAAGCTTCATTTGGAAGGCATTTCATCTTTCTTCAAAGAATTAGAGCTCGCACCTCCGCAATTTGTCATTGATTATTTTAATAAAATGAATGCGATGAGGATATGGCACTCTCATCTCTACAAGACTCATGACCTCCACCCCATAAATCATGGAAAAATGGTTTTTCCTATTACGGTTTGGAAAGTGGTGCGTATAGCCCAGAGGACTTGAGGGAGCTCATCTAACTAGGCTCCTTTTGAAATATCAAACTTCCTTTTCAGGGTATGCTTGATGGTTTTGTTCACAATTTCGACTTGACCATTGGCTTGGAAGTGATAAAATGTTGAGAAATACTTCTTTATCCAATGTTTGTAGCATGGGTCTAGAAATTTCTTGTTATCGAACTATTTTCATTGTTGAATACAATAGAATGGAGAATGTCGAACTGGCATATGATGTTCTTTTAAAGGAATTTAGCAGTATTGGCCTCGATGATTTTAGCCAATGGTTCCGATTCAACCCACTTATGAATTATTCAATTGCGACAATAGCAAAACTAGCGCTTCCTTTCTCTTTTGGCAAGGGGCTTATAATATCATTTCTACATTTAGCAAACTATCAGGGGTTTGACACTACTTTGAGGCTCTAGGATGGTTGTCTCTATACATTAGAGAATCGCTAGCACTTATCATATTATCTTAGAAACTTGTGCATGTTCTTTTTCAAGGTTAACAAGTAGTATCATTGTCTAAGCACCTTATGGGTCAATACCAACCCTTCAGAGTAGTTGTCACATACTACTCATAGATCTCTGTTAGTATTTAGACGACCTCATCACCTATAGTACAATGGAGGATAGGTGACGAGAAGACTCTCTTATACAAAATATCAACTTGCAGTAAGAAATAAGCAGGCCTTCTCCAACACTTTTGGGCCTCGATTTTACTGTCTGGCGTGATTTGATCTTTTAGGATATCTATGATGCGTTGTATCCATGTTAGAATGCCATCAATTCACATTACCTCTTCCTTTCTCACTATTGATGGTTTGGGAAGGTGCTCGATGGGGGACTATTCAGAGGAGTTCGAAATCTTTATTTCTGGCTAATTTGAATAAAGCATCGACGTGAATGTTCTCAAGTACGAAATCTATAACAATTCCAACTTCTTGAAGCCGAGGATAAAGTTCATAACCAGCTTTAGGTAAGCAACCATGTCACTATCTCTAACAATGAAATTTCCGTTGACCTGACTTACTACTAACTGAGAGTTACTGCTGGTAAGCCACCTCTTGACCTGCATTTAATTAGCCCATTGCAAGCAAGCCAAGAGTGTTTCATATTCAACGACTTTGTTTGAGGCTCTAAATTCTAACATTATAGCACAATTAAGCCTATGTCCTTCTGAACTTTACAAGACAACTCCTACTCCAAAGCCAATTTTCCTTGACAAACCATCAACGAAGAGATTCCACATAAGAGGCTCTGATGGCTCCATAACTATCTCCACCTCGAGGGCTCTAGCATTTTTCGCCACGAAGTTAACGAGGGCTTGACTTTTGATGGCATAATTATCTGCCCATCGTTCCCCTTTTGGCATAAGAAAAAAATAGTACTAGTATAAATTAAATTTACAATGAAGTCAGCCATAGAGAATTGATTCATAAGATACCATGCATAAATTAAAGTGCGAAACTTTATATTGCAAAAAGGAAAAAAACATAAGACAAATTGAAAATACCACAATGAAAAGTAAACTAAGGAGCCGGAGGTGGTGGTGGCGGCGGCAAGCGAGCATAGAACTCAATGAAAGATGCATTCTGTTATGCCAGTGTCTCTACTTGTTAGTTTTGGATAGCGATCTGATGTGCCTAAATCCGAAGAAGTAGGCTACCCAGGTGGTCGACGGATAAGGTGAGAGAATCAATGTACCCGTGTAGGAGATTAAAGAACTCATTAGTGAATGTAAAACGACCTCATGAAGGATGAGGTGTATTGGAGCTGGGAATGTCAGAAGTGGGAGCTGGAATTTTAGCCTCGTCCTTAGCTCATCTTAGGCTTCTTCTTCGAAAGGTAGTGTTGAGGGTCCCGAGATGAGGTCAAACCCTTTTGTTCGAGCCACCCATTTACCATGTGATTTAATGATTTTTATGCATTTCAGTGTTTGTATGTTGATAGTCAGTGTGACGGAGTTTAACAAAAGCTTCATCTTGCAATGGAACATGAATAATGCACAAGTTTCATAAGACCTAATGCAATGGTCAGGAAATCTAATTTTCGACCAACAAGGAATGAATAGAGAATAAAAAGGTCAAAATAATTTACTTCGTCCTGATGTCCCTTCCTAGGACAAATAATATGGGCAATTATATTTTACAAGACTTTACACGATAGGGTTAGTTGATTTACTCTAATTTTGGTAATGTTTTCAAAATCTTGCATTGCACCACGACAAGCATTGCTTGGGGAGTATCCTTCCAATGTCGGCTGAGCTTTGTGAAGAAAAAATTGGCTATCACACTCTTCAAGCTTGAGAATGTGGAGAATTAGAGCTTCATTATTAGTTATATGCACATTGTTCATTAAACAAGAAATTTCATCCGATTGTGGAGTGATAACCATCTTTTTATAAAAATCTTTCATAAGCCAGGGATAGGTGTGTTCTTCTAATGTGCAAACCGAAGCCCAACCCATATTTTCAAAAAGATTCTTCAATATGAAATGCAGGTTCTTTAATAAGTTCATGCTCTTCAAAAGCAAGTAATATTCTTCAAAAATATTAATTATAATGTTGTACTACTTCGGAACAACAATAATCTATTATCGTAGATAGGTCTATGATAAATATTTTTTTAGAATATTACTTACAATATTGTGCTTTTTCAGGAGCAACAACACGATAAATTACTAGTTTAAAATTATCAAACATGGATTAAGAATAATTTCAAATATGCACACGAATTCCTCAATTGTCAAATGTAAAGGCAGATTTAATCTATTACGGTAGCAGACAAATGACAATTAGTAAAATTACTTAATTTAATGCATGTGTATATAAAATGAATATATATCAATTCACACAAATCGATACAACATTAATGCACACAAATTGATAAGTGTACAATGTGATTGTGCAGGCAAAATTTATATGCTTTTTTCACGTGATAGTATAAACGTGATTATAAGGATGTATACTGTTTCATCACGGCAGATGCTGGGTAAGTTTGATTGTAGAAGCAAAAAAAAAAAAAAAAGGGCATAGAAGAAGTAGAAGAAGAAACGGTCTCGTTTTGACGCATATGTATGTAGAAAAATTCACATCACCATTTTGGTAAACATGATAAATATTTATACTCATAAAAATTTACTACATTCACCAAACTTTGAAAAATTAAACTATCATACTAATAATGTAATATAAACTAGAGAAAAGAGAAGAGAATATAATAATCAAAACTCAAGTATGTATGATTAAGAATCAATCCCTTATATTTTATAGGGTCCAAAATAAAAGTTACAATTGGAATAAAATAGTCTTCTAAACTAAATAATACTTATGTTTGTATCACGATAACACTAAATAATTATCTAATTATTTTACAACAGTTTCCTTTTTTGGTGTATTCCATATGCTGTAATGTTGAGTTTACCTAGTTTAGTCTAGAATATATGTTCTTAGTCAACTTTTTAAGCGTAATATATGGTAACTTACCAAGAATAGTCTAGATTTTTTTTTTGTATATATATACTATCACTTGTGATGAACGAATTATCAGAAAATTACTTTCACAATTGTGTTTTTTGACATGGTATTAGAACCACCTTCATTTTTTTTTTTTTTTACTCTAGGAGTTGAAGTTTATTGATTTCTTGTGCTCACAATAGCCTTTTTTTTTTTTTTTTTTACTCTAGGAGTTGAAGTTTATTGATTTCTTGTGCTCACAATAGCCTTTTTTTTTTTTTTTTGCTCATATCATTCCTTTTTGAAATTCTTTTTTAGTGTCTTATCCATTATGGCTGGGGGCGATGACTCTCCAAAAACGAATAATTCTACTACAATATGTGCAAGAAACATTTGCATTAATTACTCTAGAATAGCTTGATGTTACCAATTATGTTAAATGGGCTTTGAATGTTCAAAATAAGATCTGTGGAAGGAAACGTTGTCGTTATATTTCTAGGACCAAAGCTGATGTGATCCAAAGGGGGTCAGAAATTATTAAGAAGCTTAAGGACTCGACGTATGTTAATAAGGAGCCAAGATCAAGAATCGAGCTAAGTTTGAGACCTCTAAGAGCCAATAAAGTCTTCAAATTACTTGATCGAGCTATAGAGTACAAAATGTTGAAGCTAACAAGCCAAATAACAACTTATATCTTGGTCTTGAAGGTGGAACCATGTACGGTGCGTTGGATTTAATGTTTTGGAAGATATATGGAAAAATGAGCAATGTGGATTAAAATGGGCATAACATTCAACTAAAAGTTTCAAATCTCGTCCATGAGTACAATCTAGAATCGTCACGAAATTCTACACGAGGAAAAAGAGATTTCAAATTTAATACTATACGACCGCATAGTATAAAATGCATGCGACCACTTAGACCATTCTTGAGACCAAATTGAAGGATTTCAAACGAACTATGCGACTGCATTGGATTACACTATGCGATCGCATGGTGTGTTTCGAGACGCAAAGTTTCCTCTCTTTTTTTTTTTTTTTTTTGCGAGTTACCTATTAATGTTAGAATTCCAATTTTATGCAATCTTTGTAATCTTTAGAAGATATGTTCTATTTTTTAACATTATTCTAGGGTTAGTATAAATAGGTTTCTTATTTTCTCATTGTAAAAAAAAACAAAAACAAAAACAAAAACAAAAAGACTTTGGTTATTGAGAAATTTATTTGCGAGGCGAATTTGCTTCCAAACTTCTTGTTCATTGAACAATTGAACTTATCGAGAAAAGTGATTTTTCTTATGGTGTTCACAATTCTCGGGTGAGATATGTTTTTAGTGTAATTAGGAAGTCATTGGTTTGATATACCTCTGGTTGCTTAATTCATTGTTTATGAGGTTAATCCAGAACCTCCGATTCGTTGGTGTTTTTGGGATCGGTGTTAATCTACTTGAGGATTCCGTAGTATTGTTGCTACGCGGGTTCATATCAATTGGTATCAGAGCTTGGACTTCAAAATCAAGGTTATATCTCTTTTGTTTTTGTTGAGTCTTTGTTTTTCATTTTTACGTGTTTTCGTTTTGTATTCTTTGTGTTCTTCGTATTTTCCAATTGTTGTTGAGTCTTTGAGCCATTAAAATCTCGTCAAATTTTCGAAAGTTGTTTTTGGGCTATTTTAGCATCCAAATAACTTTTGTCTGTTTTTCTGAATTCTTAGTCAAGTTTTCTATCAAAATGAGTCACAAAAAAAGAGAGTAAGAAAAGTAAAAAAAAAAAAAAAAAATTATTTGTGATTGAATTACGGAGGATAAGAAATAGAGGTGATAGGCTTGGAAGAAAGGATATGAATCTTGTTGGAGGTAGTGTTGATAGGAGAATGGGAAATATAGAGATGACAAATCCATAATTTAAGGGAAGGAGTTACCCCCGAGGCATACCTAGCGTGGAAAGAAAAGGTAAAATTGCTATTTGAGTGCCATAATTACTCCGAGGAAAAAAAGCTAAAGATAGGTATGAGCACATGTATAGATTATGCTATAATTTTGTAGGATTAGTTGACAACATCTATGCAGAGGAATTATGAGAGGCCGATTCAAACTTGGGATGAGTTGAGGGCTATCGTAAGGAAGCAATATGCACTTAATTAATATTATAGGTATATGAGAGAGAGGCTTGAAAAGGGATTTAGATAGAAGCCTAGAAAATATGATAGAATTGATCATTCGATGGAAGATAAAACATCTATTACGCAGCATGTGCGTAGCACATCAAGTGAGTTGGCTGGTTGGGATTTCAAATTAGAATTATCAAAGCTTCATAACAAGGTTAATTCTCAAATTGATCATATGAAGGAACAGGAGAACGAGAGAGAAAATTGTGAGGTGGCTAAATGTGAGAAAAAGGAAAAGAGTCACAAAATAGTGAAAGAGAAGTCGAGAGTGAAAATGAGAAGGGAGAAATGAAGCTGCAAGTGAAAAAAGAAGAAAAGTGTTCGAATATACAGAAGAATCGAAAGTGAACTTATTTGAAAATGAGAGTGGAATTGAGGGGCCTTTAACGAGAACTAACAATTCCCTCCCTGGTTTGGCTATTCTATTTTACAAAATTTTGAAAACTTGGTCCATGAAGACAAGCCTATTGGAATACCATACAATCTGGGCATTGAGCAACAATTTGTGGATGAAACTAACCAACATCACCATAGTTTGGAAATATCTTATTCATCGGAGGTTGACATCATAATCCCTGAGGAGATAAAGGAGTTTCAAAGGCATTGGAAGGAGTTCATATGTAATGGGTTGAGAGACAAAGATGATTTGAGGGGCAACATAAATCCATCTAAAGTGTCATTAATACACGAGCCTAGTCAAGAGAGGACATGGAGGATGCACAGTTATTCATCAAATGAAGTTGTTATTGGAGCATTTCAACTTGTAAGAATAAGTAGTCGACGTGAACACTTTGATCCAGGTGATGGTGATTGGGTTTACTTACGAAAGAGACAGACACGAATCCAAAAGAGGTCCGAGTTGCATCCGAGAGGAGATAGATCATTTCATGTCATTGTGTTGATTGGATGTCATTGTGTTGATTGAAAACAAAGGCTATAACTTGGGTTCGAATTCGAGGTTGAATCCTTTTGAAGAGAGAGAAAATGATGTGATCCAAGGGGGGTTAAAATATATTAAGAAGCTTAAGGACTTGGCGCATGTTGATAAAGAGCTAAGATCAAGAATCGAGCGAAGTTAGAGACCTTAAAGAGCTAATGAAGTCGTGGAATTACTTGATCGAGCTATGGACTACAAAATGTTGAAGTTAACAAGCCAAGTAATAATTTATATCTTGGTCTTGAAGCTGAAATCAAGTTTGGTGCGTTGGATTCAATGTTTGGGAAGATATATGGAAAAAGAGTAGCATGGATTAAAGTGGGCATAACTTTCAGCTCAGATGTTAGATTTTTGCCCATTAATATAATCAAGATAACCTGGTGGACACTTCAGTTCACTCGGGAGCCTTTGACTACCCTCAAAGATGAGGACTGCAGACTTAACAAAATTGTGAATGGACTATAGGACCATAGATAGTGTAGGTCTCATAGTCCCGAAACCTAATGGGCAAATCTGTTACCTAAGGCCTGGGTACGTGGCTATGGGCGAGGTCATTTTCAAGGTAGGGTTTAGGTTGCCTATTTACCATTTTTTCATTTGTTCTGAGGTCCTATGGTTAGCGCCCACCTAATTAAACTCAAGCTCTTGAAGCTAAATCGTTAGGTCATAGATGTTATGAAGAGAAGCCTCCTATGCGGTAAAGATGCCCTTTTCTATTTTTTCAAATCCTCCATATCCCCAAGCTGATCGCGGGGGTTGATAAGATGAAAGACAGTACTATTTAAGGTCGTGGAGGTCTCTATTCCATTTGTGCTTGATCTGTTAAGCTCAATAATAGACTAGAAAAGATCATCGTGCCGAGCCTCCGGAAGGTAGCACACAATGGAGGTTAAACCCTGCACCTCTGACAGGTGCATTACCTCGGTATGAACTGTCTACGGTAGCCTTCATCACTATTTATATTATCTACCAACTTCCTCACAAGAGTTGATATTGTAGGTACTTTGGGCTCGTCAAGCTGTGACCTTACACCAATCATTCTTATTGCAAATGACATCGTAAAGAAAATTTCATGAAGCATCCAGCTATCGATGGCCAAGGCTAGGGCCTTGAAGACTTTCTCGACTGCTTATAAGAAAAAGACCAAGGACTTGGTGAACACTAGCAAAAAAACCCTCTTGTCGAGGAAAAGGATAAAAACAAGGAATCCTTGGCCAAGAAGAGGAAAGGGACGGCTGGGTCATCCAAAAAAGGGTCCACTGTGGTGAAGCCCCCGTCTTTGTAGTCCAATATCCTACCGGGGTCAAAATAAAAGACAAAACACCCCCAAAAATGATCTAGGTAGCCACAATTTTCGTGGACCAAAAAGGTTATTCTAATGTTAGATCTGTGGAGGAGGAAGATGATACACTCTAATAAGGCAGAAGACTTTTTGGAAGTTAATTCGAACGAGATGATAAGAAAAGTGATAGAAGCCTTACCCCTGAAATAGTCTTGGTGGCCACGGTCTATAACAAGTACTAGACCGATGCGTGGAAAGACCACATATCTTCTTACACGATTGAAAATTTAGTAGCGGCTAATGTCACCTACATTGTCGAGCTTTGAACACAAGTATTCAGCTCGAGGGCTTTGTAAAGGATCTCCGGACCAAAAAATGTAGATCTAGCCCAAAGGTTGGAAATGACCTAGCACTACAGGGATGCGAAATATACAGAAAGGGTCAAAAGCCGAAGAGACTAAGCTGAATAGGGTAAAGGTTGAAAGTAAGCTTGATAAAGCTAAGACCATGGTAGAGCAATTACAAAAAAGAGGTATACGAAACAGAGTGCCAAGTGACCGCCCTTATGAGGCGATTAGACTATGCCAATGAGAATCATCGCTTGATAGTAGAGGCCTTGGACTCCTCGAATAAGGAGAATGCGGAGCTAAGACAACTAATATAGGCTTAGGTAGAGAAGGTTGAGTCTTTGAGAGTCACAACAAAGGCGATTGGATAGTCGAAGGTCCAAAACTTTATAGACAACTTTGATAAGACTGAACTCTATGACACCTCTACCAACTATTGGGCTTCATGGAATGCCCAACTGATGTTGGAGCACCTAAGGGGGTCTACCTAACCTTGGATATTTTAGCATTGGAAGAGGAGTTTAGGGGACCTACCGGAGGTCGCCCTGACATTCAAGTTGCTAATGAAGCTCCTGGGGCTCGGGAGGCTCCAAAGAAAGCTGATGCCCAGGACTGGGCCATTGTGCCAGTATATCCTTAGGCTCTCAATGTAATGGCTTGAACCCAAATATATATTTTATTAATGAAATTTCACTTTTTTCATATAATTTTTTCAAATGTAACTCCTTTTGTAACAAATTGAACTAGCTTTATTGTTAACAATCGAGTTTAGACTTCAACAAAAACATTGGGCAGTTATTTCGTGAACTTTGTCTGTAGATCATATCGTGACATCGTCCTCAACCGTTCCCATCTACAGGATGGTCTAGAGGCTAAAGAGCCTAAAGTCCTATAACATGCGCCACCAATACGAGCCGATATCCCAATGTGTATATTGCAAAATTAGTAAAAATACTTGCATAAATGGAAGTAAACATTCCTTAAACATGAAAATTTACATGAACACATACACGCAATTGATAATACTTCCTCAGATGTTCAATATTCCATGGATGAGAGAATAGCCTCCAGCCTAAGTTCTCAATTCTAAAAGTACCAAGTTAGGTTTCCTCATTTATATGGTATGCACCCTCCTAATTTGGGCAACGTCCCATTATCTGGATTTTTTACGATGGTAAGACCTCTAAAGCACCGAGTTGCATAGGTGTAATGTTCTATTTTTTACCTTGGTGTTATAGTAAAGGGTCATCTTTCGATGATACATAGCAAGCTTCACTTGGAAGGCATTTCATCTTTCTTCAAAGAATTAGAGCTCGCACCTCCGCAATTTATCATTGATTATTTTAATAAAATGAATGCGATGAGGTTATGGCACTCTCATCTCTACAAGACTCATGACCTCCACCCCATAAATCATGGAAAAATGGTTTTTCCTATTACGGTTTGGAAAGTGGTGCGTATAGCCCAGAGGACTTGAGGGAGCTCATCTAACTAGGCTCCTTTTGAAATATCAAACTTCCTTTTCAGGGTATGCTTGATGGTTTTGTTCACAATTTCGACTTGACCATTGGCTTGGAAGTGATAAAATGTTGAGAAATACTTCTTTATCCAATGTTTGTAGCATGGGTCTAGAAATTTCTTGTTATCGAACTATTTTCATTGTTGAATACAATAGAATGGAGAATGTCGAACTGGCATATGATGTTCTTTTAAAGGAATTTAGCAGTATTGGCCTCGATGATTTTAGCCAATGGTTCCGATTCAACCCACTTATGAATTATTCAATTGCGACAATAGCAAAACTAGCGCTTCCTTTCTCTTTTGGCAAGGGGCTTATAATATCATTTCTACATTTAGCAAACTATCAGGGGTTTGACACTACTTTGAGGCTCTAGGATGGTTGTCTCTATACATTAGAGAATCGCTAGCACTTATCATATTATCTTAGAAACTTGTGCATGTTCTTTTTCAAGGTTAACAAGTAGTATCACTGTCTAAGCACCTTATGGGTCAATACCAACCCTTCAGAGTAGTTGTCACATACTACTCATAGATCTCTGTTAGTATATAGACGACCTCATCACCTATAGTACAATGGAGGATAGGTGACGAGAAGACTCTCTTGTACAAAATATCAACTTGCAGTAAGAAATAAGCAGGCCTTCTCCAACACTTTTAGGCCTCGATTTTACTGTCTGGCGTGATTTGATCTTTTAGGATATCTATGATGCGTTGTATCCATGTTAGAATGCCATCAATTCACATTACCTCTTCCTTTCTCACTATTGATGGTTTGGGAAGGTGCTCGATGGGGGACTATTCAGAGGAGTTCGAAATCTTTATTTCTGGCTAATTTGAATAAAGCATCGACGTGAATGTTCTCAAGTACGAAATCTATAACAATTCCAACTTCTTGAAGCCGAGGATAAAGTTCATAACCAGCTTTAGGTAAGCAACCATGTCACTATCTCTAACAATGAAATTTCCGTTGACCTGACTTACTACTAGCTGAGAGTTACTGCTGGTAAGCCACCTCTTGACCTGCATTTAATTAGCCCATTGCAAGCAAGCCAAGAGTGTTTCATATTCAACGACTTTGTTTGAGGCTCTAAATTCTAACCTTATAGCACAATTAAGCCTATGTCCTTCTGAACTTTACAAGACAACTCCTACTCCAAAGCCAATTTTCCTTGACAAACCATCAACAAAGAGATTCCACATAAGAGGCTCTGATGGCTCCATAACTATCTCCACCTCGAGGGCTCTAGCATTTTTCGCCACGAAGTTAACGAGGGCTTGACTTTTGATGGCATAATTATCTGCCCATCGTTCCCCTTTTGGCATAAGAAAAAAACAGTAATAGTATAAATTAAATTTACAATGAAGTCAGCCATAGAGAATTGATTCATAAGATACCATGCATAAATTAAAGTGCGAAACTTTATATTGCAAAAAGGAAAAAAACATAAGACAAATTGAAAATACCACAATGAAAAGTAAACTAAGGAGCCGGAGGTGGTGGTGGCGGCGGCAAGCGAGCATAGAACTCGATGAAAAATGCATTCTGTTACGCCAGTGTCTCTACTTGTTAGTTTTGGATAGCGATCTGATGTGCCTAAATCCGAAGAAGTAGGCTACCCAGGTGGTCGACGGATAAGGTGAGAGAATCAATGTACCCGTGTAGGAGATTAAAGAACTCATTAGTGAATGTAAAACGACCTCATGAAGGATGAGGTGTATTGGAGCTGGGAATGTCAGAAGTGGGAGCTGGAATTTTAGCCTCGTCCTTAGCTCATCTTAGGCTTCTTCTTCGAAAGGTAGTGTTGAGGGTCCCGAGATGAGGTCAAACCCTTTTGTTCGAGCCACCCATTTACCATGTGATTTAATGATTTCTATGCATTTCAGTGTTTGTATGTTGATAGTCAGTGTGACGGAGTTTAACAAAAGCTTCATCTTGCAATGGAACATGAATAATGCACAAGTTTCATAAGACCTAATGCAATGGTCAGGAAATCTAATTTTCGACCAACAAGGAATGAATAGAGAATAAAAAGGTCAAAATAATTTACTTCGTCCAGATGTCCCTTCCTAGGACAAATAATATGGGCAATTATATTTTACAAGACTTTACACGATAGGGTTAGTTGATTTACTCTAATTTTGGTAATGTTTTCAAAATCTTGCATTGCACCACGACAAGCATTGCTTGGGGAGTATCCTTCCAATGTCGGCTGAGCTTTGTGAAGAAAAAATTGGCTATCACACTCTTCAAGCTTGAGAATGTGGAGAATTAGAGCTTCATTATTAGTTATATGCACATTGTTCATTAAACAAGAAATTTCATCCGATTGTGGAGTGATAACCATCTTTTTATAAAAATCTTTCATAAGCCAGGGATAGGTGTGTTCTTCTAATGTGCAAACCGAAGCCCAACCCATATTTTCAAAAAGATTCTTCAATATGAAATGCAGGTTCTTTAATAGTAAAATCGGCAAAGTAAACAATTTCACCTATTGAAATGAGGGATTTCTCAAACGGGTTCATCGGCACCTTGGGCTCGAAGTCCATTTTTTCGTCGGAAGATGGTAGTGGAAAATGCCCAACTATTTGTTTTATTCGTTTTCCCGCTCTTTTAGACCCAGTCATATTAAAAAATTTGACAAAATAGGTTGAAATTAGATTAGGGCTTGAATTTTGGGAAAAGAGTGAAATGTGAAGGAGAAATCTGAATTTTTGAGTGAGATGAGATATAGTAAAAGTGGGTTTGTAGATTTGATGTTCAATTGATTAAGTGGAACAGCTAAGTGAAGAGAATGGAGAAGCTGTGGGAGGAGATTGGTGAGGGAAATGAAGAGGAGGTGAAGAAGAAGAGTCCTATTCACGTTTTTAAAATTATGATTTTATAGCATATCGGACATCCGGTGCATTTATTGGATGTCCAATAAGATAGTGCTTGAAGCTACTGTCAATCCAGACATGGATTCCAAATCGTCCGATTGGACTTGTCCTGCACCTTTCAACCATACCGAACAGTCTGTTAGACTAGTCCGATAATTTTTCCATGGTTATTCCCAGATTGAACATAATAAAATGTTAAAAGCTCGTGCATGAAAAAAAATAAGCGATAGGAGAATTTAAGCTCATTGTACTTCATTTCATCAATAATTCCTGAACCTTTGAAATATGTGAAAATGGATCGTGCGGTCGAGATTTTGAGAGGATATCGGTCAATTGATACTCAGTTTTTATGAATTATAACACGATATATCCCTTTTTCAGCATGATCTCTAAGAAAGTGGTGTCGAATTTCAATGTGTTTACTTCGAGAGTGCAAAATGGGATCTTTAGACAAGTTGATGGCACTGGTGTTATCACACATAATAAGCACGTGATCGTAAGACAAGCGATAATCACAAAGCGTTTGTTTCATCCAAAGTGCTTGTGCACAACAACTTGCGGCTGAAATGTATTTTGCCTCGATAGTAGATAAGCAATGAAATTTTGTTTCTTGTTAGACCAAGAGACAAGTGGAAAGCTTAGAAAGTGACAATTTCAACTAGTGCTTTTACAATCAATATTACATCTGACCCAATCAGCATCCAATCAGCATCCGAATAGCTGATCAAGTTAATATAAGTGACATTGGGATATCAAAGTCCTAAGGTTCTACTTCCAGTAAGCTATCAAAAAAATCTTTTTTCTATTCGCAGTTAAATGAAGAAGAGAGCCGGTCATACCTCGGTAGTTGGTTACATCAATGGGAACACGT